>NW_009914029.1:198071-213401 GCF_000696875.1 Nestor notabilis
GCTCAGGAGACACATGATCATAAACATTTTGACAGTAAGAAGCAAACATTATTCAAAAATGTCTTTGACTGTACTGGTGGTCTCCAAATTAATTTTTCCAGGCTACTTTCTTTGTCATGGAAGGTATGTGTACACCATTGAACACGTCTCCATAAAAGGTGTGCTCCTGAGGGTCTCTCTGATATCACAAGATACCCATTCAGTAAAGCCACTGTATGAATTCTTCCCTCATTCTTGCATGTTATTGTACGTATTTTCAGTATTCACTAAAATCCTATTGTCATAACTGGTAAACAGCAATTCTCTCATGACTAAAACATTTATATTCAGCTCATTAAAATAGATTCATTTGATAAAGTTATAAATTCATCTGCTTTCATGGAATTTGGGAATGTGAGCTATAGAAATTCATCAGCAGTTACATGCTGCTTTTCAACTAATGAATAGCCCTAAGGACAAGATAGCTGGTGAGGCTGGCAACTGGATCTGGGCTTTTTGGAGGTTGTCACCAGCTGTTATGAAATAGCCAGCTTGGTAAAACCCAAAAATCTCTTTTTCAAGTTCATTTATCAAATATGAGTCGAGCAGTTCTTCCCATCATTGTTCCCAAAGAGTAGGTGTGACAGGAAAACTACTACCACAACTGGAAAACCAAAGGCAGAATGGACAAGGGTTGAGTGTCCCCCTCCCAAGAAAGGAAACAAAGAAAATTGGCAAATCTGTATAGAAAACCTGCATCTCCATTGATCAGGGAAATATTTTGTTGAGATGATCAGCTGATCTGGTTCTGGTTTACAGTTAAACCTTTCACACAAATCTGGTAATAGTAACAAGGACATTTACAAGTGTGCTTAGGTTAAGGCTGGTTACATTTGCAATAGCTGTGTTTGCTATCAGACAAGCGTGAGGTCCTTGTCTTGATGTAAAATACGTGGCTAGAACCACAGCTTGCAAAAAATACCAAACAAACAAACAGATGGAATTTTGCTTGAGTATATTCATCAAAATAAGAGCTGCCTGTGGGGTTTTGTTGTGTTTTGTTTTGTTTTCCTGCACTGTTACGCTGGTATGACCAGCATTTAAGACACAGAGTAAAATCAAGGCAGGGCCTCTGTCATTTGGATGGATGGAAACAACCCTTTCTGTCACTGAACCCTTACTGATTCCAGCGTGGGGACTTGTCAACTCACAGGACTGCCAATTCATCAGTTCCAAAAAAGAGAATTATGTGAAGGATGAGAGCAGTAGGTTCATGAGCTGAAGGGCTTCAAGGAGTAGTAAAGTCTGCAACCACTGTAAGCTCAAGTGTCTTGTCACTTCAGGGAAACTAGAAATTAATTTAGCTTAATCTAAAAATCAGGTGCTCTTTGTTAATTAGGTACGTAGGGTTATGGCCACATTAAACAGACAGACACAGACTATCTCTAATCCTGAAGGTGCATTTTCATGTTTCTGAGCCAGATCTTGGTGGTAAGAATTGAGGAATAGGTTTTATTTCTAGATTTGGACTAAAAAGTTCTGTGTATTTGAAATATTAGGTGTTTTCATTATGACTTCTCCACCGAATGGAGAATGGTTGTATCTGCACAGCAAATCATTAGTCTGGAAGAGAATTCAAGTTGTGTATCTCAATGTGGCAATGAACGTATCATGTAAAAGTCTTGTGTAACCATCTGAAAAGTAATATGCCTCAACTATGGTAACATCAAATGTTTTAATTAGCATATGAACTAGTTAATGCTGATAGTTCATTTTAGAATCTTATAGGCAATAAAATAATAAAAAAGCAAATTATCTTGCAGCTTTACTGCATGTATTCTGATGGTAAATGCCTTTTGCATTACGATACTCCCAAATTATTTAGTGAGAATATAGTTCCTGCTACATTTTACTCTTCTGAAAAGAGTTGTCCTTCCTCCACAAATGCTTATTTAGCTTGTTTTAAAAGCACTGCTTAGGTTTGTTCAGGTTTCTTTTCATTAGATAAAGAAGAAACAAAAATTTTCTTTGCTGAAATAATTTCTTCATGTGGGCCTGTGTAAGTTCAACAGTGAAAGTAGCAACAATATCAATAGGATGACAGAAAATATCTGGCATTAAAACTTCCTTTTTTTTTAATTTTCTTTCAGATGTTACAAGTCTATTCATAGCAGGAAATATTGGAAGCATATTTTTACAGTCACTAAATTTAACAATACAATCCAGAGAAAAACAACCCCTAGGTGATCTGCTTTATATAAAATACATAAATACTTTTTGAGAATTAGTTGTAGAAACAATACGTCTTATTCCTCTGTTTCCTTTATGTAATAACACTGTGGTCCTGAGGGATGACAAGAAAAAATAGTTTCATTTACTAGGACTTGAGGTTTAGTGGGTTTAAATCTATAATTTTGTGACAGAATGGCACAATGCTATTTTCTATTTGCAATTAATGTCCGAGACAACAAGAAAAAGTCCAGCAGCATTGTTGATACTGTAGATCCTTCTGTGGTTGTTGTGTTTTGCTGTTCGTTTTCAATACTTTCCTCCCATAAATAACTGATACTGTAACATTTACATATTGAAATCTGTAGTAGTGTTTTCCTGAGTAAGTGGTCAAATCTCTGTTCTGGAACAAAAACCTCCGGATCTGTATGTTGATATTGGCTGCAGAGACAAGTCTCATCACCCCAGACAAAAGTGGCAAAACAATTAATCCTGTATAAAGAGCTTACAAGACAAGTACTTTCAGCAAGAAGCACAGTGGTTTAATTCTTATTTATTTCAAAAATGCAAGCTCTGGTTCTGTAAAGTAGTAATTTGGACATACTAATAACACTTCTAACATGTATGTCCAAATGCAATGCTTAGGTATTGCAGAACTTCTTTAATGTATTATTGTTGTTAATTTTATTTCATAAGCCATGAAAGTATTTAGTATGGGAGGAGGGGGAAGGTGGTATAAAGCTATTTATTCATTATACCATGCATGATGGAAATTAGCTTGTACTTAAGCAGTAAACCGCAGCTACAAAGACAAGTAATGCTGTGCCTGGGAACTTTTGAAAGAGCAATGAGAACAGGCGAGCAGGACCTTTGTAAGCCAGGAATGAAAATTTGAATGAACTGTTCTGCAGCAGCTTAATTTGCAGTTTGGGGATTTCTCATTGTATTGTAGTGTTTGGGAATCCTTTCGTGCCACACATTATTCAGACTGAAAAACAGGCAGGTAAGACTTCAAAGAAATGAAAATATGTGGTTCGTATTCCATTACTTATTTTCTTTGTGTGTCAAAATTGGATGCTAATTTTTTAGTGCTGTAGCAACAACATATCCCTGTATACAGGATATTGTATTGTTTATAGCTATCATGCTTTCAGATTTTAGTAAAATATTAGCTACAAGTGAGGGGTGTAGGGAAAAAACCTCATTTGATATATATATCCCAGGAATCACTTTTTATGGTTCTATATATATGAAGAATCCAAAAGAACTTCAGCGTAACCTCCACAAAGAAAACTCATATTATTATGTTTCATCACTGAGAAATGTTTATAGGTCCCATAAGATCTCACTCAGATGTTTAAATAATTTGTGTAACCTTTCGGTCATGTAATTTATTTGATTTATCTGAAATGATCGTAGACAAGAAATTTCATCAGCTCTGCCTTGTTTGAGAGTTTTCTCATAAAGCAATAGAAAGAAAATAGTTCTCAAGGTATGTTAGATTTAAAATTGTAAGCTGCCCCCACAAAAGCTAGACAAACTGTGGGGTTTGTCCTAATTTCATCCATACTATGTGCTTGTCCTAGATGTTTGGTGTAATTTGATCAGAAAAGACAGCATAAAGATTTGCCTGCAAAAAGTACATGTCTTCATTTTAAAGTGGAGCAAATTTGCAACAGCACCTGCATGAATGCACAAGGGAGATCACAAGGAGATTCCTTCGGGATCCTCCATGTCATGGTCAGGCACAGATGCATCCATGTGCTCTCTCAAGTACAAGGACTGCAGTCTGTGTCTCAAGATAGCTTTTTGCATAGGAATTTCACAGGTAAGCCTTTTCACATTATGTTAAAATGAAATGCATCAGCAATAATATCTACCTGTGTTACACCTGAAGTAGTATCAATAGTACTCTAAGTTATGTACTAATCAAACATGACTTAGCAAGCTTTTGTAAGCAGGTCTATAAAAAAAACATATTCTGAAATGTTTCCAGTCTCTGTGCTTACAATTGAGGTGTCTGGTTGTACTTTGGAGGTACAGCATTGGCTGCTGTATCTTCTATAGGCATATGTTCTTCTCTGTCAGTGTATATGTGGAAAGCATTAAGCAGTGAAACTCCACAGGTATATAACTACGGAGGCTGGCAAAAGCTAATCTTTGTCCTCAACCAGACCCTCAGGTGAGCATTTTAGGACGAATTCACTTCCATGGGAGAACAGAAGGCAATGATTAAGGGACTGTGTAGTATTAACAAAAGAGCTTAACAGAGTTAGAGGGAGAGGCATCTTGCAAACAGCAGACCTAAACTGTGTCCCTTCTTGTCAAGCCATCAAGGGAGCTTGCACAGCATATAGCTTAGCCTATCAGATCAAAGGAACACATACAAACCAAGGGTGGTCCCTTTACAGTTTCTTCAGAATTCCATAAAATATCTAAGAAAAATTAGGATATGATTATTTTCAAAACCCAGTACAAAGCAGAAGCAGTTCCAGTGAAGTCAGAGGAGTTATTTTGATATAAAATAAGTGCGAAGGAGACTGAAGGCAGAACTGTCAAATTAGTTCTCTTTATTCTCATAGTGACAAAAGCTCATGACTGCTCATTATGCTTTGAAGAAAGGCATTCCTAGTGAATTTATTAGTGAAAAGCAAGTGCTTTAATTTGTGATCTTTCCCATGCAAACATTTATTTTTTTGGTTAAAATTCCTGGAGGACTCACAAATGAAAGGGTCCGTTCTGGTAATATCGTACTAATGTATGTGGCAATAGTGATTGTTCTGTGCTGTTCAGAGGTTATGAGGATTAACAGGACAAAATCCTCAGAAGATGCAAGCACAGTCTAGTTTTGGTAGTCAAACCCATCTGCCTCTTTTAAGGTGGAGGAGAATATTAGATGGTGGTACTAGACTTTGATGTTGCTTTTGTCCTTGTTTCAACCCATAACCATGTTTTTTGCTATGGAAACATATCTGACTGTGTGCTTTTATGCTATTTCCATTTCCTCCCTATGCTGATGAAAGACTATCTTTCAGCACAGTATTCCTTTGGTGGGTCCACATATAATAGAGAGTGCCTATATATGTAGGACATGGAAGCAGTGAAAACTAGCCTACAGACAGGCCTCTGCAGAATTGAAGGAGTGAATAACTGCTGGGGCCATGAACAGCTAGCAGAAATTAAGTAAATCTTGATATCCTCTCCTTTTGACTGGCCAATGCAAAATACCGTGTAGTTTCAGTATTTAGGAGAGAAAAGTAAACCAATCACTTAAGCTGTCCTTAGAGGACAGCAGGTTGCTGTCCCTTGGGTGAGCTCAGCTTTACCTTCTTGCTATCTGAATTGCCTGTACAGATCTCTTGGATGTGAAGTCTGGTAGGTAAAGCATGAGTTCAAACTTGATTCATCTTTGGTGCATCTGTTCCGTGGTGTTTTGATGAGTGGGAACAGGAAATGTTTACACCTTGTAAGATGATTTGCTATGTGAGAAAACTCCACTTCACAGCAAGATAAATAGCAACCTGTCTAACTTTGCAACTGCCAAAGAAGTCTCCCAATAGCCTGGGGAGCAGAGAGGGTAGGTTGAACTCCAGCCTCCCCAGATATGATGCAGAAGAGCTGTCAAAATTACTATGGATTACCAAAAGTTTCATTCCTGTCCAAAAAGCCTTAGAGACTGAAATGGTTATAGTTATGTCTTAGAAGTACCTGTCAAAGACATTGAAGTCTCTTTATCCCTTACTACATTTTAAGAACATCTTGAATTGTCATATTCCACCTGTTCTCACAACCACAGTGCTTTTCACTAATCAAAAACCATCAGATTTGTAGCCTCAAGGCATGATCAAGGTGTCAAACAGAATTTGATTTTTACCTCTTTACGTTCCTCTGAAGTGCAGATGACTCTGCCATGGCAGCGGTATTCCATACAGAAGCAAAGTCTCCGGGCTTTCTGGTACAATAAAGGATCCTCAACAGAGAGTTTGTGCACTACATCTGGACATAACAGTAATGAAGTAGGCCAGAAAAAATACACTTTACAATCACAATGTATGTTTTATTTGAGAAGGCAAGGAGGTATGAAACATTTAATATAATAAAGAACAGCTACATTTGGACTAGAATAACATTTATGAATGGTACAGTTTTGATAATTAAATATATCTTTAAAGCTGTGAAGTTCAAGCTCTTGTTCATTTGTCTGTAAATCTTATTTTGAAAAGCCAGTCAAGCCTCAGACTCAATGAAGTCAATAAGCCACTTGACTAAGCCAAGAGTTTTCATCAAATCAGACTTGGGATCTCTTCTGACAGTCTGTAGAACGTACCTAGGCTACGGTGCAAGACACAAGCCTTTAACTTCCAGAAGTCTACAAGAAGTCAAAGGCATATTCACTGACTGCAGCTATCTCAACGTAACTATATGTGCAAAAACTTTTCTGTATTTAAGGTTTTTGACGCCATTCATTATTAAAGACACTTTCTATGAAAACAAGCATTGTTGAATCTATTGAGCTTTCTACCTACCTAAGAGCTCTCATATAAACCTGCATTTTGAAATCTTGAAAATCCCCTGCTGTTCTGTGTCCATTGCTGGTATGTTTGTTAAAAAGTCAAAATACAATAATGTGTGTATTTTACTGTTGATCTTACTACTGTATGTATTTCATTTCATTATTTATACCTTTTTATTGACATTTAATTTCTGGAGGCTTATATTTATTAGCATGTTGCTTTTGTTCTTGGTTTGATATTTATTGGTGTCATTTTCCACCTCCTTTGCAAGAAATACCGGAGGAGGTATTTTGCTTGTTATTTGTTCATTTTTGAGTCACCCAAATGTTTAGTCTTTATGACAAAATTTCTTTTTCTTCTGTATAGCTTAATTGATAGTATAAATTCAGCTCAATGACCCTTATTCCTGTCCCTAGCATTTTGTCTATACATGTATTTTTGGCTATGTGAAGCAATTGAATTTCTGCTTTCCTCAGAGTTTTCCAGTATGAAGTGTCTAGATGTTAATGATAGAGCACTACAGGAATCTTTCTTCCAGAAAGTGTATCCCTCAAACAGCTTTGAATCATACATTTTAATCTTTCTGGGTTCAGGTGGTCAGCAGGCTATCTATTTCAGACCCCACGCTTCATTATCTGAACATTAGAGTAGTGCTTGAAAAAGATAGACCCCCAATGAATCTTATGAAAATATTGCGGTGTTCAAATACATTATACTATTGGTATTAATAGGATGAAAAATTAGACAGTACAAAGCATGCTATGACATTTTTCAATTCAGAGAAAGAAGCTTTCTTCAGAATATATCTAAAGGAAAATATGACAGCAGGGAAATAGATCTGAAGAGCGGGTTTTTCTAGGCTTGTGAACCAAAGAATGATGGTAAAGAAGGTAGAGTCTGGGTTAAAAAACATTGGTGAAATAGCGAGGTGTTTCACATACACGGAAGAAAAGTGTTCAAGGTTGCCAAACAATATGTTTTCATAGGGAGATGGTCTGGTAAATGAAAGTCCTGCATATTGCAGAAGTGCAAAAGTATCAAAGAATAATTGAAGTATTTCTACTTAGGAAAGCAACTAGCATTTCAGTCACTTTAAAACACGGCTGAAGTCCTCTTTACCAGGAGGGATCATATTGCAACAAAGAAAGAAATTGATAGAGGACTCAAGTCAGAAAATGGGATAACAGACTTTAAAAGCAGATGGCTTCTGTTGAACACAGTGCATATAATACAAAACTGAGGAAAATATCTGTGGTACTTAACAAATTTGTTCTTGTTAACAAATCCTTTTCTTCAATGGTACAATTTAAAAAATAATGCTTATCAACAATGCAGAAGGAACAGGAGTCGATGAAGTATGGAATATTGTCTGATATGCTAATTGGACTGATTGAACCAATTAATCATACTAAACTGTACAGTTGCTCTTATTTTAATATCCTTGGGTTGCGTTTTACCAAAATAACTTTGTTGAGCTCACAGAGTTACAACTTGATTAGATTAGCTCAATGGTCGTGTGCAGAAAAGTTGGCTTGTAGTCAAATTGCATGCAATGGAAAAGGTATGCATGAGGCTCCTTGTACCCACAACTTTCTTTGTTCCTTGATAAATGAGTCTTGGAGAAGCCACTCATTATTCATGTGTTAATCGCATGATCAGTGTTCCAAGCTCACATGCATCAATGCTCACTGTTACTCTGCTCCATTCTGGGTTTTCAAAGAACAGATTGGAACTAGAGAAGTTCTTGGCTTGGTTACAGCTCAGGCCTTTGCCTCCTTTGGAGCCTGTACCAAACTACTGTTAGTGTGGTTAAGAAGTCAAGAGCATACTTCACAGAAGTTTACAGTTCAACTGGCTGAGCCAGAGGACATACGTTTCAGTAGGAAGGGATATAATTTTTCTTCTGCATACTATATTCAGACCCAAAAGCTATGGCATGAAATACCTTAAACATAAAGGAAGCTGGTAGAAAGTTAGAACACACTGGGCTTTGTCAGCCCTTCTCTAACATAGTAACAGAATGAAGGGATAAAAGAGTTTGAACACTGATATCATAGAAAATAAATTCTCTATATGTCAAGTATAAAGCTGTAACAAAAATGTTTAGGTTTATGTGACTTGGTAAAATACCTTTATTTTGATTTATTCCCAGACACTTTCCAATCCCTCTGTGAACAATGAACCTATAGTATTAGTAGGACACTACCCAATGTGTCTTTTGCCTTCTGACAGTGCAAAATAATATTGAAGTATTTGGAGGAAACAAAAAAAAACTTAAGCTTTGAGTGTTTTATCTGGCTCTGCTCCAAAACAAACGGAGCACAGGGAGGGCAGTTACTCCAGGGTGCTGAGAATAACTGTCTGGCTTAGAGTTCTGAATGGTCTTTGTTCACCTCTTAAAAGAAATAGTGGAGAGAGATTACCTAGGGTATATAGGATATAAATGTTATGTATGTGTATACGCTGCCAGTTGTTGCAGGAGGACATTAAAAAGAGAGACGAGCAGAAGGTGATATTATCTTATTTTCCACTGAATGTTTTCTAAATTTAGTCAGTATTTTATTTTGAGATGCTGTGATACAAATTGCTGGTCATATGTTGTTGAAGTCCCCACCTGTTCCAATTATTTCTATACGGAGATTATTGTGAAGCTGTAGCATACAGAAATACGGAGTAACATCTGTGTGTTCCATGATGGAAGAAGAATAATTTCTGTCTTAGCACAATGCTTGTGTTGACTGTATCACTGAAATGAAAATTGGTAGAAGTAAAAATGTTGTTACAGATTTGGAGGTAGAAACAGGCTAGTGAGCTTTAATTGAAGGTCATCTACAAGGAGAATGGGGTATTGTTCATGACAGCTTTACTCCTCTTACTCTTTGCCTTGATTTTTCTAGTTAACTGCAGAGATACAGCTGTGAGGTCCACTGGTGTTCTTCTGAAGTGCTTTGGTTTGGTTTTTTTTGTCATTTGCCTTGGTGTTGTCAGGCAAGGGGTAATATACCAGAGCCAGTAAAATGGAGTTGCGCTAGTGTAGCAACCTGTGTGTAATACATCACTGTTTCAGCTGAATAAAATATATGTGCTTTTCTCTCCTTTTTAATGGCTTGTCCGTTAAAATGGCCTTAATATTCTTCACGGCTCTGATTTGAGATAGTTTTAAAAATCTAAATACTAGAAAGCCTATTCCCTCCTTGATCTGTTTTAATGGAAGTTGTGTCTAGGGATGAGACGACAATAGATCTTCCCATGTCTGAGTGAGATTACTTCTTTGGAGTTTCAGAAAGGTAATTTGTCTTTAAAATGATGTTGTTTAAAACTGTTTTGTTTCTTAAATGCCCTAAACCTATGTCAGCTACATAGAAGTAACCAGAAATTTAGAAAAACACTCAGGTACTTGGAAATTATTTCTGGGACTCTTGAAATATGGGATTTACAGGCTTATGGTATGTGCAAAAAAGAATATCTTAAGAGCTGTAAAGCAGGTCAGGCACACACAGTTTCTGTCTGCTTTCAAGTGTTTATTTCCTGTGTCCTCCCAACATCTGGCAACAAGATAAATGCTTAAGATTGAAATGTAGTAGCAGGGCTTAATTTTTCAGAGTGAACGTACTTTAAGTGATTTGCTGCAAATGCATTGTGATGAACAGCAAGAAAACACAAAAATTAAGGAACTAGTTACAGGGATGGATCTGCTTCCCTGCTCTCTCTGCAATAAAGTACCAAGCTTAGAAGCCATCTTTTAGCGTGGCAGCTTATCTTTCCCTGGGGGGAATTAATCTGTGGCTTTTTGAATGTCTCGGAGGTATTCAGAGGCCTCATTTTTGTTATTGACTCTTTTTATTTGCTTATTTTATGTGATGTGGCACTTACGGACATAGTTTAGTGGCGGACTTGGCAGTGCTAGGTAAGCAGCTGGACTCGATGATCTTAAGGGTCTTTTCCAACCTAAACAGTCTATGATTCTACACTTGACAAACATCAGTTTTTCACAGGATTGCCTCCTTGCATCCCTGCACGTAGAACTTCGTATCCCAGCAGGAGTACACAAAGTACATCTTGGGATTCTGAAATACTGATTCAGTTAAAATACTGATTCTCCAACTGTTAGTTGTTGCTGCCTGTGGCTCTGAGCAGAAAGCAACTTTTTTTTATTGATAGAAATCCAATTGGCTTCAGCACTCATCAGCGTGGGGTGCACACCAGTAGCTGTCCTAAATAAGATCAAGCGCACACGTATCAAAGTGTAAGCAGATCAAATTTTACTGTTAAATAGGTAAAATATGTCCTGTATGAAAGAATTAGTCCCATTTCAGTAAAACATTGGTATGTATCAGTTTTGGTGACCTTCATTATAAGATATTCTGTGTTAAATGGGTGTGTTTTCATCAAGCATGTTCAAAGATAAGCTACAAACAAAATGGAAACCTATTTGCTTCACCAGTCACCTGCTTCCAAGAAATGTATTCAGCATAACTGTTTAGTGTAGTTGCTTCATAAGATTGTCCGTATTTTTTCTACTTGCAGTGTTAAGCTCCAGTTTCAGTTATGTTGGCCTCTCCAACCTTCAATTTTTATTATTTTATAGGTGTTATTCTATAACCTCTAGGGTGCAGTTAGTTTTATTCTCCAGGTACCTTATCTCTAGTCATTCCCCAGCCTAACCACTCTACATAAACCTTTTTTCAGACCACTTCCTCTGAGATGTAAAAATATCGTATATAAAAACAGCACGGGGAGAACATAAAGTTTAACATTGTATAAATCACTTCAGGCATGGCATGAGAAATATTTTCAAAAGGAAGACATATCAATAACTGAATATATTTTGCAAAAAAATGTTTCTTATAAGAAACTTTTAAAGACTTAAGGCTGAAGTTGAAGGGGTCATGTTCCTGGGCTCCCATTTACCAGCTAGTATAGAATAGCTCTTATTTCACATGCATGAAATCTACTCTTCATTCACTATATAATCCCTTTCCCTGGATAGAAAAGTCTACAGGCATATTCCAGCCTCACTGAAATAAGAGTCCCAGAGCCCTCTCTGCATGTGTGCATCTTGCTTCCATAATCCTAGTCACTGCTTATGCATGTAAGTCTGTTCCAGCTACAAAACTGAGACATCAGAATGAAACTGACATTTTCCTTTCACAGAAGTCTCTGCAAATGCTAAGGCCCGTGGTACAGTACTTCCAAAGCAGGTGGTACAAGGATGCCAGGAGGAGCACATCCCAAAGGCATTTCTGCAGCATGGTATAACTCGCTCAACCTACTGGGGGTTTCTAAATGAAAGATGGAGGTGCTCTGTTTTAAACAGCTGTTGCTGTGGATTTCTATTTTTTGAGTTTATTCCATTGCATTTTAACCATTTATCAACATGGTCTGTATAATTTACATAGTTGAGGGGTTTGAAAAATAACAAGCTAAATTCTTCCAGTCATCTTAGCACCATTTTTCTACTAAAAAAGAAAAAATGGTCAAAGAACGATGAATTGCACCTCTTTTGTTCTGCTTTACCTCTCTGCTAATGTTTTAGTCATCCTTGAGAACAGCAAGTGATTATTGCATCACCAGCTTCTGGGTTTAAATGCACAGTTTCAAAGCAATTCTGCTAACCCCCCTGTTTTTCTCCAGTTACAGTTATTTCCACATCTGTAGATAGCTCTGTTTACCAAATGCAGTGAAATCCAGTGAACTTATCCTGTACCAAAGTAAACTTTTCTTGTCAGAAGCCTGTATATTAATAATTCTTCACTAGAAACTGCACTTACAGCTGAGTATTGCAGTTTTCTGTGCAATAACTAAAAATTACTACCGCTTTTACATTTGGTAAAGCTTTATCTACAATAGAAGAAATACAAATCTAACTTGTTAAATCCTAAGCCATATTTTTTCCAACTCAACACTGATATCCTTTTGGCTGGAGGATACATAATAGCTTTAATTACAGTCATTGTTTACTAAGGAAACAGCAGCATGACACTTAAAAACCCCTCTGCCATATAGTTGAAGGACAAAGTTCACGGAGTTGATGAAGGAGTCTCTGCATGCAGGTGTGAAACTTCAGAGCAGCTATTGCTCTGTTTTTACAGCTGTTGATCTTTCACACCTCTCAAGCAGACCATGCTGTGCAGGAATTAGTATGTAGAAAATAACTGGGCACAGTGATCGGGTATCACTAGCTTCATAATTCTGCTGCAGTATTTCAGGGTCGTGTTTACATTTTCTTCCTACTTACTGTAAATTAGGTACAAAAGGAAGGAAATTGGTCTGATTATTTCAGTTAGAAATGACTCTTAATGCCTGCTTGATACACAGTTGTGTTTGGGTTGGGGTTTTTTTTCCCCTTTTAATTTTGCTTATTATTATTCGGGTTCGTTAATTTTTATTTCTAAGAAGATGAAATTTGGGCAATGATCTGAGAATATTTTATTCAAATCTTGATGAGGACACTTGAAAATTGAAGGAAAGATACCTCTCTAGAATAATTAATTCCCAATCCTTACACAGCCCTGATGAATATTGTGACAGCGCTAAGAATGAGATATTAGCTCAGTTGCCTGTTTGATAGAGACTTTTCTCATTACATTGTTTAGCAGTGATGTTAAGGCAAAATATAGTGTCTTCAAGACACCAAAGGACATTTTCAGCAGAAATAAGGGTGTTTGGTAAGTTAAAAGGGACTAGAAATCAAATCAAGTGTGGAACTAGGTCATTTTTACATGACATTGTGTAGGAGGAAGCAAAAGTCAGGAGCAGGGTTTCAAACCAGATTGAAAATGCAACTGAAGGAAAGGGAGGATGGCCCAAAGGTGGTCAGAAGATTATAGCTGCTGTCACATACAATCTCTTGGGAAGAGCAGATGTGCAGCCGGCCCAGACCCTGAAAAGCAACTTCCATCACATGGGGCTGAATCTTGTTCTGGGAATTAAAGCTGTTCCTCCAGAAGCTGAGACTCCTTTCTACTGTCTCTAGTCATAAAAAAGACATTGCAGAAATGAGGAAGGTTTGGTTTTTTTCTGTACTATATTACCAATAATAAACCACAGTTCATGAGGAGGCATAGTAGCACCTCTGGTGTAAATTGTCAGGCAGCTGGGTGCATTCTGAAATTAGACCCTCGACACTGACAGATCTGATCTCTCTCTCTCCAGTTTTGGGATGTTACAAGCATAATTCATAGATGTTATAATTTTCAATGAGGGAAATAGTACACAGATGTGCATTATCACTCTGAACTATCCAGAAAATTTAAGCATATAGATTCCATTAAAAAATACATTTTTCAATGAATAACAAGGAAAATGTTCCTTGAATCCATCTTTCTCTTATGAAATTGAATTGAATAATTTATGTAGTTCAATTTTTGCTATTCCTTGTTCATTTTATTTTAGATCAAGAATTTATTTTTCTTAGGATATCCTTAGAGAAAAAAAAAATACATAGAATGGATGGAATTTACCTCCCATTTCCAACAAAGAAAAGACTAGTTTTGATGCTTTTACTGTTATTCATGCCATAATAATTTATGTGACTTTCTAAACTATGCAGTCTTGCATACGGAAGCATTTCTACCCTGCGGGTGGTGGGCTGGTAGCTGAGATTGAAACAAAATTTAGATCTTTTTCTCTTTCCATAATGCACAGTATTGGTGCTTCATAAAACTGTGCTGTTTGACAGTTCTTCAGACAAATGCAGCCTCCTGATGATGTGTCATGCTTCATTATGTTAGCAAGTTCTGTTCCTTAGAGTTAATCAAATGGCCAGTGGAATTTTCTTGTATCTTTTTCATGTGTGACTTACACAAGTTTCTTTGCTTGAAGGAATGCATTTTATATCCCTCTGAAACTGCTTTTAAGAGCAATTCTATAAAAGGTGAAGAGCGTGCTAGGGTTGAAAGTGTGGGATGCAGCAAGAAGGTGGCCTAGTCCTCCAGTTGTTTACATAGGTGCTCTGCTAGTGCAATTCTGTTGTCACTGGGGAGCTTGTATCTGCCTTGGGACTAGGCTGATTTCCAGGTATGCCACCAAATGAGAACTCCCCAGCTGATCTCTGCAACCGTGGCCCATGAGGAAGCAATTGCATGTATGCAGTTCCAGAGCAGAGTTAGTAGTGTGGTAGAAAAAAGGACAGAGAATGAGTAAAATTATTCATTTGTTGATAGAGGAATGTTATTTTATAGCTCTAGCACCTTAGCAATATATTCAAACACTAACATGCATGTTATGTTAGTGGTTTAGAACATCGCAAGTTCCCAGTGAGAAAGCTGGGGTTATATGTGTCTCAGATGTTTGTGCATGTACTTTCCTTATTCCACTCCCTATTTACAATGCATGTTTCTCCTCATTCCAGCCCTAACTCATTCATGAGTTAATGCTGGAATGGAAATACAGCTTTAGTCAGACCTCGAATATCTACCAATATATGTGTATGTGCAGAAGGTCGTTTTCAGCTTTTCTGAAGGTGAGGTTCTTCATTCAGTTTAAGCCAAATCTAAGTCATTCCAGAAGTCCCATTGGACTTCCGCTCTCCATTTTTTTAATAAAAATCAAATGTGATACTTTTCTAGGAATAATGAGGTTACCCTGTACTCTGGCATCACTCTTT
>NW_009914029.1:213432-220521 GCF_000696875.1 Nestor notabilis
TGATCTAATAGGAAGTCTTTTGTATTTACATTCTCTGAGTGTATGAGTTAATTCCTCAGTTCTACTTGGCTAACAAGCATAGCTGAGGCCTCATCAACTATTAGCTTAGACTGATAAAAGCAACAAGTGTTTGGAGAGAGTTTGTCAATATCTGCGCTGTTGCAAGTCACTTGGTCTCACAGTCTTAGCCCAAACATCAGCCAGGAGGTGCAAGAGATTGTTGCAAGGTGCCTTGAAGTCTGGCAAACATAAGGAACTATTTTTCTATCCTTCTCAAAAAGAATAATGTACTTTTCTTCTAAAAGGAAGCTGAAATACATTTCTACTTCTTTGTTCACTTGTTTACTAACAATCAAACCAGTTACATACAAAACCACTCTGAAAGTCAAAGCTTTTTGTTTCTGCTTCATCATCACTAAGCAATGTCAAAGAGCAGAGCTCTGGGTCTAGCACTTGTCAGCCATCTGCTGCTCCAGAACCGGCAGAGGGAGCACAAAACACCGCTTGTTTTCTTTTAGTTTCTCGGTGATGCTGTGGTTGACCTAATGACAGTCACATATTCCAGAGGTTGTTTCGAACCCATAGGCCATCATCAAGTTATATATTTTTCTACCTGTTTGCTTAGAACTGTTACTGGTGGTATCTCCCATCTCTCCAAAAATCACACACGACTTCCAGGTATTTATTCTGTCTTATCTGTTTGTGATGGGTTTGACTTCAACTTTTCAGCTGAACTGTAGATACCACATCTTTTGATCAGCACCTAAAGGTCCAAATAAGTGGTGAGATAGTTAACAACACGTAAAATTCTCAGACTACTTTGGCTGATGTGATTCTGGAGCAAGTCAGCATCACGATCTTGTCAGTTCAGTTTTTATGGCTTTCTTGTTATACAGCTATGTGTGTGTTCTGCAGTTCCTGAAATATCTTCTTCCAGCTTCACTGCCTCAGGCTACAAGTGTGCAGCACAGTTCTGTCTCCCAAAGAATGTCAAACATAATGAAAAAATGAGCTTGCAAAAGAGCTGATTTTTTGTGTGCCTTCCTGCTTGGTTCTGCTGCCTGCTCATTTTGCTTTCCCCAGTTCTCCTAGGTTTTATTTTCTGCTTTTGGAACTGTATCCGAAGCTTTCTTAGAATGAATTGCTTTTAAAAAGCTTCCTCATAATGAGGCTTGTCACACAAATGAATGGAGCATTGCTGAACTCTCACAATGTGGCACAGGCTGATTCAACCTTTCAACGCTCGCTCTCAGAATTAGCATTCTTGTCTAACAATGGTTTTTGCCCCTTCTCTTTCTGCTACTGAAGCTCGTGACCTGTGATTCAGGAAATCGCACTCATAAAAATGAATGAAAAGTATAAGGATTAAAGTGAAGGTTAACCTCACAGAATAGGAGAACTTTAGAGTTGGGTTGTCTTACTTATCCATTGGACCTAAGTATTGTAGTAGAAGCAGAAGAGTGAGTGATCCCGCATCCAGTGTCAAAGGTGAAGGCAGCTTTCTTCACAAGGGCCAAAGACAGCTTGCTTCAAGAGTAACTTCAATGAAACTACTCTCACAGCTGAGGAAAACAGGGGTGTGCCATCGCTGCATACTCTTCTTCTTTACCAAGGAGGAGAGAAGAAATGCTCAATGTCTGCTGAACACCTTGTGCTGTTTTAGACCTCCGAACAGCCTAACTGTGAAGGAGAAAAGACGCAAGCTAGAGGTTTTGAATTGGTGGATGCTGGAAGAGTGTAGGCTAGAAAGTCTTCCTGCCAATTTGTTGAAGACAGTAGCAATAAATAAAAGACAAGACAGCAGCCCTGCTGCCTGAATCCTGAGGACTGAACAGTTCTCACCAGAGCTCACATCTGACTTACTGGTGCTGAGCAGCCCTGGGGGTTGTGTCTGCTTATGTCTGCCCCAAACTGCAGCTAATCTTACACTTTCTAGAGAGCTTTTGAGGACAGACTTCTTCCCAAAGGGAGAACGGTGCAGAAGAAAAAAGAGTGATAAATTATCTGAAATCCTGAATTTTCATTTTGCTTGTAACTTTAACCTTGTGAAGGAAGGCAACGGAAACAAAGAGGGACAGGAAGGGAAAAGAGCAAGAATACCAAGATTCCAGCTCAGCATTTGCTACTGAGAAGTCCCATGGAATGGACACTCACATAAGCGGGATTTTTTTTTGGTGGGTTTTTTTGGTGGTGTTGGGGTTTTTTTGTTTTTAAACAATAACTTTTTATTTCAACCTTTAGAAATGATGTCTGACTCCCCATGCTGATCTGGCAAGCTTGTATTCAGGCTTCCAGCCAGCTATCATGAGTGCTGGCAATGCCTAGTAGCTCAACTGAGAGTGTCCCTGATGTGTTATATGGTATGCATGGCATCATCTACAATCGGAGTATAAAAATGTAATGACTACAGAAGTTCTTTTCATGGCTTGGCTTCTTCTGTTTAATATTTTTGCAAAAGCAAGCAGTCTAGAAGCATTGTGTGAGGTGGACAACATCACATTTCTTTCATGATGTTTGAATCCAAGTTTGCACTGGTGACCTTGCACAGTATTTGAAAACCTCCGTTTCTTCACTGATTAGACTGATGGCCTGACAGTTTTCTGCTTTCTATGCAAAAGATGCATAACACCTTGCTTGATTACAGATACAATTGCACAGAATTATTAACATTATGCAGTAGAAATGATGATGAAAGTGCAATTTATGATCATCTGGCTCCCAGCCTACTGTACTTTATTAAAGCAAGAGAATATGCGGGGGAAGAAAAACAGGAAGCAGAAGCAGGGTAGCTGAAGATCCCATATTCAATTCCACTTTAGGCAGAAACAAAGCATGCAAATTTAGCCCAGAATGATTAACGTTCCTAGGGTTATAAGCTATACTGAAATCTGAAAGCTATAAAGGAAATTATTAGACAACCTTAATTAAAAACATCACTACTAGGTCTCTGCGTAATAAACACACTTGATCTGAGTAAAAGGAAAATGAAGTTAATGGTGAATAAACATTTGAAATAAAAGGAAAATTTTACTAGTGGGGCAGGGGCCATGGGCAAGGTCTTCCCCCCTCTCCTCCCAGCTGCATGGTCCCCATAGCCCCAGTGGTGATGGGTGATCATGAAGCCACTGAATGTAGGGAGGACGTACATACCCACCCTGTCACACAGAGGAAAGACAAAAGCAGAACATTCATTACCACTAAGTTTGTGCTGGATGAGGAAAGAGAAGGACAAGTGGCAGAGAGGCTGGACTCCTTGCTGGCAGAGAAGGAGGTGGATGAGAGGCCAAGCAGGGTGGGGAGCTCACCTGAACCCCCTGTTTGGGAGGAAGCCAAGCCTGGCTGCAGAGGTGAGTGGGACCCCGACGAGGAGCACCTGACAGGTACAGCCTTAGGCAGACCCAGGCCAGCTAAAGCAGAGATCAGGATGAACAGATCTGATTAACTTCTCCTAGGAAGTGACAATGACAGCTGACAGGAGTGCCACAGCAGACATAATCTCCTTGGACTTCCAAAAAGCCTTTTGCCGTGGTATGGCTTTGAAGGCTGTTGCTGGCAGGATTTTACTAGTTAAATCAGCATCAGAGTGAGGAAGGCAGGTTAAAAGCTCATTTGGATGTGGTGCTAACCACCTTGGCAGTGACCCTTTAAAATAAAAAACATTTTTAAAATAGACTTCACACTGCTTGCAGCTGTAAGTACTGCTTGTACTTACCCAAGCAAAGAAGGCTGACTTCAGTCAGAAAGATGAGCTTGATAGCTTTCTTTAATTAATTTTTTAATAAAAGAAAAATAAAGCAGATGAAAGAAGCCAGCTCAAGAACTTAGAAGTAAGCCAAGAATTTCATACTTACGGTCTGGGTCTTGTAAGTACAAGCATCTGAGTAAATTTATTTCCATGTGTGAAAATCAATGGTCTTTGTCATTGTAATTAAAACTGTACTTAAAAGTATGACTATTTTCATTAGGAGATGTTTTGCCTGCTTGTTTCAGTAACAGTTATACCACTGGCAGACAGAGTCTCAGGCTGCACATAAGTTATAAAGGCTTTACCTAGAGTGCTTGATGAACAGGGATCCCTAAACACACCCATTATTTTCTATTGTTCCCTACCTCAGGAGCTGAGGCTTCATAGTCAGCACTGAGTACAATTTGTTGCCTTTTGTTGCCTTCATTCAGTCTATTAATGATAGGTTTTGCTGTTGGGTTTTTTTTTACTCAATTATTAAAGTGCATTGTCTTGGGGCTATTTGAGGCTGAAAAGCAAGACTTTAAAACACAGAAACAAAGACAGGCCACTCTTGTCAGTGTCAGCAAGTAAACAGCATTAATCTGTCTTCATTACTGCCATGCATGTTGTAACACAAGAGTCCACCAGGTGGGAAGAGGTATATAATATCTTTTAACCACTCCATGAGAGGTACAAATTAAGCTGAAACTTAAACAGAAGAATCTTTTTTGATCGGCAAAGAAAAGTGACAGTCATTTTGTCTTCAGAAGCTTTTTGACATCTTTCCATTAGGATACTGAGAGAATGCAGAACTGTCTGACCTGACCTGTCATCACCAGTTCTCCATGAGAGGTGCCTCACTGCCATTTGTGCCTTTGGAAACTCTGCCTTTTCTGTATGCTGTAGTGGGATGCTTATTCCAGCTGGAGTTGTGCCTCTTTCCTGCTTTATTATTTAAAAGTATGAAGTTTTAATTAGCACATAGTTATGGTTTAGAGTGCTTTAAAATATGTCATATCCTTAAAGGCATTCAGCAAATGAATGTTTGCTTCCTCCCTCCCCACCTCGAAAATGAGTTATCCAAGCAATCTGTGCTAAATGTGTTTAAGAATAAGGATGGGACACACACAACAAGATTATGTGGCAGTGTAAATCAGAACTGTGAAATTCACTTCAGTGATTTACATTATCTGAAGATCTGGACTATTAATTACTGGAAGCCTACCTTTTTAAAAGCAATTTTTTAGTCACTTTGACATCTAACCATCTGGCTTCAGTTTCCCCTGGTATGCACTTTCAGGCATGAATATTAGGAAGCTTTGTTTAAATATGCAGATTATCTAGGCAGCATGCAGGAGATGGTGAAAGACACTGCTTTGATTGCATGGTTTATTTCTTTGCAAAGTTGTCTTGGTTAGACTTCACATACCAGTCAGTAATAGATTTAATTTGCTAGTCTCTCTGCTATGGCTCTGTACTACTGTTAAGAATTTAACTGATGGATAAGAAAATAACCACCCTCGCTGGTGTGAGCATGTGCTACAGTAGGTAGTTTCCCCGTGGTGGCAACAGGAGAGGTTCTTTACAGGGTGCCTATGAGCCTGGCCACTTCTGGCAGTCTATTCCTCTGGCACACCGTTGTAAAACATTGATGTAATGTATTTTGGGAAAAATAATTGTACCACTATCCACACAGAGTGTATATCATGGCCTATTTGCAACTCTTTTGTTAAAGAGGTTTTTGTACCCATTTGTCACAGGTTTCTATGGCTTTCTACATGTGCGTGCGTTGAGGTTGCCTCTAACCCTGAGTGTGCCCACAGATCGCAGCACTGGCACCACTGGGTCTATCATTCCCAGCCCAAAGGCTCAGTCCTCTTTGGCTTGCCACTGCTCCACGTGAGGAGGCTGAATCAGCATCCTGACCCTGCAGGGCTGATAGTCCAGACTATTACCACAAAGTCAAGCAGGCAGAAGCTGTAGACTGCGCTGTGAACCCACAGAGGTCTGGGCTACTTTTAACAGGCTGCTTGTTAAGGAAGAGGAGAGCTCCTCAGGCCCAGCCTGGGATTCACAGAGTGTTCTTTCATACAGCTGCTACTCATGGGCTGTAATTTTCTTTAACACCAGAGAACAATCCGATCTATAAAGTAAGAGCAAGTGTTTGGACACGGTTCTGTTCCCCCGGGGGATATGATTTTACCCAGCACAGTATTTCCTGAGGCAGCAGAGTTATTGACTGCATATATACTTTAAGCTGCTGCAGAATGGAAGCCTCTGTAAAATAGTCTTTAATAGTCACCTTGTTTTGTGGTTATTGTATCTTTGTGTGTGCATTTAGAAGGGGGTTCAGGATAAAGAAGAGCTTTGATACCTGGAAAAGCTTTGGACCCATCCACTACTTTTTCCTTTAGTCCTGCTAAGATTTATCCATTCATCAGGTGTGGAGACAATCACAGAGTAGTTAGGTTTGGAAAGGACCTTAAGACGATCTAGTTCCAGCCCCTCTGCCATGGGCAGGGGTGCCTCACCCTAAACCATGTCACCCAAGGCTCTGTCCAGTCTGTGGTGCTAGGCAGGGGTATATGCTCCTCCACCTTTACAGTGCTAAGCCACTGCCTCCTCCACTGCCAAAGCAGAAGTGTTCTTTTGTCATCTGTCCTCTGCAGGAGAAAATGCCCTACTGTTCTCTGCTACCCCAGCTGCAAGAGTGTCCCCATTCTTGTTCACAAATCCTGAAGGTAACTCATTTAATTAGGAGTTGAGGGGTGTTTTGAACATGCTGCTAATAAGAATTAAAAGAACACCCTGCAAAGGGTGGTGGTTTTTTTTCCTCAGTAACCTTGGATTTATAACATTTGTGACATCTCAGTTAGACGTAACTATTTCATCAAAGAGAAATGGTTAATTTTAAGTTCCTTAAGACCTTTCTTAGAGAATGTATTTCCTAATGTCACTGTAAATTTTCACTAGCCCCAGTTTAAAACTGAATTTCAGTAGGTTAGACTTTCACTTACATGTTATTAATTCAGCAAGAGAGAGGCATCTTTGCATGAAGAAAAATACCTTAGATCCCATTAAGACCCCCTTTACCCCAGATCCTGTGACAGTGCTGAGAAGTCTCTGGTCTTGATGTGTGTGGTTGAATTTCCAAGCTTGTGTGTATTTAACAAAACTCATCACCAGCCAATTGGAAGTCTGATTTTCGAGGACCATTGAACACTGAACATTCCCAGTGAGCTGTAATTACAGGAACAATTGTGTTGAATAACTTCGGACTGATGGTGTGTGAACATCAACCCTCCCAACTTCCCCTTTCTTGTTTTGGTTGGAGTCTGACAGTGCACAGGGTTACAGCAGGA
>NW_009914029.1:220552-352338 GCF_000696875.1 Nestor notabilis
TGTTGATGTGCTTCAGAAACTCTGGCATTTCTTCATCAGCCTGTGAACTACACTTGGGGTAATTACACTTGTTTTATGACTCCATAGGCTAAATAGCCTCATATTTGCAGTTGTATTTTGGTGTTGAGAAGAAAAAAGGTGTGGTGTATTTTACTGAAGGTGAAGCAACTTCAACTCCCCTCACATAATTCCAATTCCACTTTCAACCATAGCAGCATAAGTCAGGAAGCAGAGCATGTTTCTGTAGTGCTGGATGTCTGTCTGATGTATGAGGCATTTAAGGAAAATTTAGACTGTATCAGAAAATCTACCTTTGTTTATTAACCTTTTGAATTGGTCATTTTGCTTCTTTTTCTTTGCACAGTGGAAAATATTAATATATATTATGGTGAGACTGAAGGGTTCGACTCCCCTTAGGAGTCCTACAAAGCATGTAAACAGCATTAACTTTTTGGTCAGAGACTGGTAAATTGCTACTTAATGCCAACACATGGGTCGTGCCCTCATGCATCACACTGACCATGACATCAGAAGCGTGCTTGAGGTCACCAAGTGCCATTATTAGGAGTCAGCACTCTGCCTCCACATACTTTATACAGGTCTTGTTGTTGTCTCTGCCAGGTCTCTGCATCAAGTGCCACACACAGATCATGATGTAAGTTTTTCACACGTGATGATTCTTCTCGAATGCATGTGAAATGATTCGATGGTGTCATTTAAAATCATGGAGGAGCCTATAACACGGTGCAGGGTGTCTGTCCTTGCTGGCTGTGCTTGTGATGATTCTTCTCAAATGTATGTGAAATGATTCAGTGGTCTCATTTAAAATCATGGAGGAGCCTATAACAAGGTGCAGGGTGTCTGTCCTTGCTGGCTGTGCTTGAGTGAGGTCAAAAAGCTGCATAGTTGGGCTAGATGCTTGCTTCTCTTGCCACACTTACAGCTAACCCATCTCAGGCTGGCTACCCAACTGAAAATACAGTGCAAACATTGCCTAAAATCCACAGGCAGCCAAATGGTCTCTGGTTTAGAACTGCAAGCCTGTTATCTACAGTGAGCAGAGAACAGACTTAAAATATTTACCATGTAATACGCAATTGATATGTAAAATGTAATCACTGAAACCAGCTATATAAACATAAGGTAATCCAGTAGATTTAGCAGGTAGGATTCTCCAATCCAACTCAAGCACAGGTGGAAAGGCAGACTAAATTGTGTAAACCAAACCTCCATGAAGCAATACATAAATGGTGATGTATTGTGACAAGATAGTTAACAAAGTGGAAGGAGGAACATCTGTCTCTTGCATACGGATTGGCAGGTACAGTGAAGAAATATATATATATTATAGAGAAACTAGCAGAATACTCCCGTGTAAAGCCTCTCCCTAGTCCAATTTCTAAAATTACTTTTTCCACTGTCCTAAAAGGATGAACTGACTCAGGAGGAAAAAGTACTTTCTTACCTGCCTGTCTGGCAGTACAGGGTGTTTATATTCTGATCACAGAATGGAAATAAGTATGATTTAAAGTTAAGATGTCTAGAAATAAGGATTGGAAGGCCCATAGGGAAAAGAGTGAAGGAATGTAAAAAAAGAATATGTCATTCTAATAAGAAATATTTAGTTGATAAATATATTACATTTGGATATGTTGTATAGTCAATGATTAGAAGACCTAAACCCAATATGTGGTAAAGAGGTGTTCTATGTTCTTTGTTTTGCTTTATTTTTCCACCTTTCACATGTGCATACAGTTGAAGCAAGCTCCTGCGAGTCCAGGATTACATTTAAAATGAAAGGGTAACACTTGTGAAGCCTCTGAGGTAAGAGATGTTAAACTCAGTAAAATGATAATTTACTCTGTTGGGCTGAATTTTGGTTCTCATGTTTGAATGTTACTGCATTCTTTGGAAAAAAGTCATACGTGAAAGGTTTGCACTTAGAGATCTTCTAAACTCAGAACAAGTAATTTAAGTAGTGTCCACAAGTACAGCATGTTTTCACAGTAGGTAATCTTTGTACCCTTTATGACACTTCTGCTGTCCCTTTCTCTTAAGTTCTTGGGCAAAACATAAGAGGTGAGGAGATTTTTCTTAGCAACATGAACATAGGAAAATTCTGGCTGTAAGCACTTCTGGTTTAGTTCGTCTTCAGTTCACGCTTAGGACAACAGTAAGGTGAGCTTGGGGAAAAACACCCAACTTCACTATCAATAAGGTTTCAGAAGTTTATTGTTCTTAAAGGGATGAGATGAGAGTAGTTGGATGACTGTGGTAAACAAAAATCTAAAGATTTTCTAAATCTAAGTGGTTTGGCCTATGAAATGGAACACTCTATTGAAACCTTCCCTTCCATTCCCCATACATAGAATTAGAGGCACACATGGTCAAATAGAGCCACCTCTGACTTTTCATAGGATTTCCACTGCTGTGCTATAGGTCAAGCCACAGAGGATGAATACTGCTGTTTGGTAAAACCACTGGAATATTTCCAGAGTAGGATTATCCCAGCAGTCTGATTGAGTGCTAATAGATGCCTGAGAAGAACAATGGGAATTTGAACAGCTCAAACCTATTTGTTTTCAAGCAGGTCATAGACAGATTTTTTTTTGTCTTTTTTTGTGTCTTTTTTTCTTTTTTCTGGTAGAAAAGCACAGGAATATGGACCATCCAGGTGTTAGTTGCTACAGTAACCATAAAATCACATCCCCCAAAACCTTTCCATTTAATTCTATACGTCACTGA
The DNA here is from genome assembly GCF_000696875.1 of Nestor notabilis. Lineage (NCBI taxonomy): Eukaryota > Metazoa > Chordata > Aves > Psittaciformes > Psittacidae > Nestor > Nestor notabilis. Next base: position 223,298 of record NW_009914029.1, read on the forward strand.
CTATCAAGAATTTCACTCTTACTTTAAAACTCCAGATTGCAAAGGAAAAGAGGCATGGTCATTGCAGTTTTAACCTTTCTCTTTTCACTCACATTCTTGGGAAGAGAATTTTTTCCTTTTTACAGGCATTTTTCTTTCTTTTTTGCTGATATTCCATCCAGTTTTATTGACATAGTAAATTATTGTATTGGGCTGTAGTGGTACACAGTTAAGGGTTAGAGGTTTGTCATTGTTTCTGTGTATTTATAGTGTAATTCTCTAGACTTCTCCCTGATATACATGATTTGTTCCCAACCTGCATGCTACTGGGGTTGTATTTCACCTTTGGAAATAACTGCGTCATGCTGAAATCCATGTCTACTTGAAGACTACATGAAAAACACCACCTATATACAGAAGACTTTATATATTGCCATTGAAAAGAAAGCCAAGATACTAAAGTAAAATCTAAGATTGTACAATGGTTCAGATATACTTTCTCAACTGCTTTTGTGCATGACGGTGATTTAGGTGAATGGGTGTCAATAGTCAGACCAGTCTGTACCCAGATAATTCACATAACTCTTCTATTCCTAAGCTGCCTTCTTTGTAAAATGGCAGTAATTGTATCTGACTTTATCTAAGGGAAAAAGTGCAAAATATTATTATAATTTATTTTATTGCCCTACTCTCATAGCTTTTATGACACATCTTTTCTATGTTAGTAGAAGAGATACATACATGACTGGCTTGGATGTAAAAGTCATGATTTTCTTGCTTTTTTACAATATATACAATATCTAAATATTTTTTTCTTTCCCATTTCTAAATATTTTTCTTTAAAATATGTTGATTTAACAAAAAAATAAATAATGAGAAGTGATCTCCATATGAGGAGGTAAGGGGTCTGGAGCACCTCTTTTATGAGGAAAGACTGTGGGAGCTGGACCTGTTTAGTCTAGAGAAGACCGAGAGGGGGTCTCATTAATGTATATAAATACTAAAGCATATAAATATAAAGGCAGATGCCAGGAGGATGGTGCCAGACTCTTTTCAGTGGTGCCCAGCGACAGGATGAGGAGCAATGGCCATAAACTAAAACACAAGAAGTTTCACCTCAACATGAGGAAGAACTTCTTCACGTTGAGGGTAGCAGAGCACTGGAAAAGGCTGCCAAGGGGGAGTCGCAGAGTCCGGAGACATCCCAAAGCTGCCTGGATGCTCTCCTGTGTGACCTGCTCTGGGTGGCCCTGCCTTGGCAGGGTTGGACTAGGTGATGTCCAGAGGGCCCTTTCAACCCTAACAATTCTGTGTGATTCTGTGATACAGATATATTCAAGTTCAATTCATATAATTTTCTTCATTATTCTGATTACACATTGTCACACTTTACCAAATTCGCAGGGTTGGACTAGGTGATGTCCAGAGGGCCCTTTCAACCCTAACAATTCTGTGTGATTCTGTGATACAGATATATTCAAGTTCAATTCATATAATTTTCTTCATTATTCTGATTACACATTGTCACACTTTACCAAAATGAATATTTTCATATAAAAATGAATATATTCATATTAAAAAAAAAATCTAAGTCTCACACAAATTTGTTGTATGAAGTAAAACTGCAAATACTGTTGGAGGTTTTCCAGGCAAAAGATCACATATTAATGATTATGTTTATTATCTACAGAAGTATTATCATTGCAATCAAAATTGCACATTGCAAGAATGACTGTTTTGGAAAGTAAGCAGTAGGATTGAGAGATATGTGAAGACATTTCATAAAGGCAATCTTTCTGAACTCAATATACAGAATCCCCAAACAGCAGACACCTTTAGCCAGGTAATAAATAAATACAGTGCTTGAGCTTTACAGAGTGACTTACACCTAAGCAGAATAGTATTTTTTAAACCTAATGCATAATATTCTTTGTATCAGATAAATTAATTCAGTATAAATACAACAATAATAAAAAAAATCAGGACAGGAATTTAAAGTATCAGTGCTAGTAATGGAGTAAGACAAATTTATCAGCATTAGTGACAATGAGGGTTTTTTGCCAGGAATTGGGCTATTGCTGTGATTAACTGTTTTGCTTTCTAATGAAAATGTAAATTACATTAAAAAATAGTAAGTGCTCTGAAATGTATGCTTCTACTATTTGGTAAGCATTTGAAATCTTAGTAGTACTGAAAACCTAAATTTACTGTCATTGTTTTGGGTGTTAAGCACGAATCTTTTTCATGCTAAAAAAGGAACTCCAAAAGAGGAAAAGCCCAGAAAAACCCAGCCATCTGCCTGAATAAAAAAGCTTCACCATCCTGGAGAAAAAACAAAGTCCTTGCACACTGCTTAGAAGGGTGAATTCCAATCTGTGGTTCAGGTTTAGGAATTTGTGACAGACAGACAGATGGTTCCAAACAATCCTCAGTCCAGCTTCATGCTTTGAGCTGCAGATGCCAATAATAGCAATTTCAGATGTATTATGAAGCTGGGATGGTTCATAATTTTAGGGTTTTTTACTATCTACTTCCAGACCAGGGAATTCTTGGGTAATTTGGGAAGATGCTTTCTCTGTATGTATGGATTTTATATTATCTCCTAAAACAGCTCAACAACTTGGGAGAGATGTATCTTCTGACCTTTTAGAAACACCAGAGAAATGCACTGAGGGGGGATACTGAGCATCCTACAAGTCTTGCCAATTTGTTGCATCTAGGTTGCAGCATAAGTTGCATTTATTCCTGCCTATTACAGGGAAAATAAGTACATATCATACAAACAGAGATTTTATTGTTATAATTTAAGTCTTAACAGCTTGATCAAAGAATAACCACTAGTCTGCTTACAATTGTATTAACACTTATGATTCAAATTACATACAATTAAGATTAGTACACACAAAAAACCTAGTATCTCTGTGTTTCTTTGGTATTACTGTCATCCTTCCACTGCATTTCAGGGTCCTAAGATTCAGGCTTTGGTTCAGGGCAGGGAAGGATTACCGTCATTAGCATCATAGTCCTTTTTGGAGATCATTAAGTAATTGTTGTTACAGCTAAGCAAGTCTAAATATGGCTCCTGTTAACCAAAACAAGTCCAGACAGAGCTTGATAGGTGTTGAGTTCTCTGTTACTAGCTTAGCACAAAGCCTGTTGCAAATAACAGGCACTTAACAGGCAACAAAGCTACAAACAAGGGTAATCCCAAAGCCCTCGCTTTAAGGGTTCATGCAGGTATGAATGAAGTACCTCCTTGTTGGTTAGCAATGAAATACCTGTAATACAGGACACAGAACAAAATTTCTTATTTACTTATATTTTTGCAATGGTGGAATAGAGGTATAAGGAAATAGAATAACAAAAGACATTGCTATGACCCTCCTGAACAAGAATCATCTTAAACATTCCAGTTTCTCAGGCTGCTTGTTAGTTTCTGTGAGCTATCCTCAGGCTTGCACACTAGAGAGAGCCCTTAGAACTGAATGTTTTCTACTTGAACTGCTGGTGTTGGTTAGTGAAGATGTTTGGAACAGTTTCTTCTCTGGCCCACAATCAAAGGAACCCAACTTGTTTACTGAGTCATCATTTTCTTGTGTGAGAGCACTGACACATTATATGGTGCCAAGCAGATTATGTAATCACTATCCCCCATCTTCCCTAAGTTTACTTGATTAACATATTTATTGCATATCTTAATTAGTAGATTCCTAGCTTTAGGCTTCAGGCTGTTTTCTGCTCCTTACAGCCTTCCTCAAATGCACTGATTTCATTTTAGAAATGCTGTAGCATAGGAAATGTTAATAGTTTTAACTGTTTGTTTTGTCACAACTTTGTATATAGAGTGCCATAATTACATGTTAAAAATGGCTTGAGAATTTGCTTCTGAGAAGGAACAGCTTCTTCCTTTGCACTCCATTAGTTTTCAGAAAACTCATTCATATGGGCAAAGATTAAAAATAAAAATCGGATGTCCTTAACAGGAAGGACTTAGTAACAGCTTTGTCATTGGAAGAATATAAAGGAAAACAGAGGGCAGTATTGATCCTTTTCTAGCTCAAGAGTTGGAAATGTGGATATGTCTTTGTGTAAGTCACTGGAGGAATTGATCTGGAAAGGAGTGTCAAGCCAGTTCCGAATCTGCAGAAAGCACAGCTGAAGAGAGTGTGGTCTCTTCTTCTTATCCAATAGTTCAGTGATTATAGAAGTCATCTGTAAAATGATACTGCAGTTACTTGAGCACAATTTCTACACTGGATGGAGTTTGCTGATCACCATGTTGCAGCATATTATGATTCAGGGCTCTTGCAATCTGTTTTGCTGAATCATTTGTGCTTTTATAAAAGAATTAATAATAGTTAATGGAGCAGAGACTTGAATCCTGCCTGACAACAGTGCTATCAGTATGTTAGTTGTCATCTCTTGCATGGTCTGTTTCTTCTTTCCCCAATATTTTCTGATCTGGAGGACAGGGCAACAGCTTCAGAAGGGTGCTGCAGGATATTTGAGTTGACTTGATTAGGTTGACTTGGTATGTGGTGACTCCTGCACACTCTGTCCGTGGTGAGTTTCCTTATGGTGGGGAAGGACCCTTCATGCTATATATGTGGTTGCAAATTCCATCAGGTAGCAGGTTGATTACAAGTTGCCAAGTGCAATGCAGTTCCTGGGGATCAAGCCTAATGCTACCAGCAGCTTGTTAATGCAAAGAACGGGTTTTTATGAGGTTTTATCGTCCTTTTTTTTTTCAATGTGCAGAAAATACACGGGATAGTTTGCACCTGTACTGTTTGGTACACTGCATGGGTCATTTTCCTGTGTTTTCCATTTCTAGATACAGTTTATGAAGCATCATTTTCTTGCTATGGAGGTATGCAGCAAAATTATGTCCTGGGATCTGTTAAGTGTGTATGAGAGAATCCCTTTGTGTCTCTTGTTTCTTTCTACACTCCAAATCAGGCAGCAACAAGTATGATTTATCCCCAAACTACATTAAGAGTAACTCCTCATATTGTTGTGCCTTTAAAGGAACTCTGGCCTTGGAACATACCTTGGGCTCTGCATAGCTCTTATCCTAGGAACAATTTCTCCTAAAGTTTCACTAAACTTTCTGACTTGTTTTACATGAAAATGATCCCATAGGGTGGAATGAGGCCAAATGTTGGACTGGCCAAAATACGAGGTGATGAGTATAATTGAGGTTTTATTTATTATGTGACTTGGCATTATCTATACAGGACTACACAAGCCATATAAGAAAATGAGCCTGCTAGCTGGATTCTGTACCTGGAATTAACCACCCGTATTTTATCTCCTCTCTCTCTCCTCTCCTCTCCAAGGAAGTCTGACTTTCTGGTGCCTAATTCCTGTGTTATGCAGTGAAATTCCACTGATATCTTTCCCAAAAACACACCTCCATTTTGAAGGCTAGAATGGGCTGGCAATTCACTGAAGGTTTCTATTTTTAATTGAATTTCTGCATCTATTTTAGTTAAATGTTAGGAGTCTTATTTGCCCTTTTGGGATATGTTTGTGGCGAGCCCATTGTCAATCAGATCAGTTAGTTTGTGTTTTTATTGTCTTAGGATGTCAGAATTGGGATTTTGCTCCCACAGAACACACTATGAATTGTACCACTTCCATTCCTTTGAATTTATCCCTGGTGGCCTGTCTTCAATACAAATCTTGAGGGAAGAATATAGTGATTATGAATCATTACTAAAGAAGTATTTCCATCAGTTAAAGTTTACTTTGTCAGCCAATTCCACAGATCATGATAGTTTCAGGAGAGGAAATATTTAAAGTCTCTTGCCCATGGAAGCCTGGGAATCAAACACATTGCATTTAATATTAATTGTGGATCATAAAAAGTGCAAAACTCCTTTGTGTATGTATTTTCTTGCATGAACTCAGAAATATACATTCAATGATTCTGCAGAAGCGTTATGTTGGAAAATAATATATTCACAGGACTAATAATACCAAATATTAGTTCTATATAAAAAATGTGTTACATTTAATTATTCAAATTAATTAAATCTCTTTGCATGAAGTCTGTGAGAGCACTGTGACTTGCAAAAACCATTTGGTTATTCAGAGTAAATCCAGCTCTTCATATTGTTTAAATATTTAGTATTCAGAGTATTTACTACTTTTCCTGAATCCTTTGATTTAACAAATGTCATTTGTGAACCTGTTTCACAAATAATAATATTGTGTACACACTACAACTGATATACTGGTAAAAGTAGTGCTACATCTATGGTCCTATGGAAATGTATCATACTAACATCATTAATCCTTTTCTTTTCAGAGCAATAGTATTGCTGATAAAAGTAGGCATCAACCCAGCTGTAAGTGAAAAACGTTCCTCTGCCTGCAAGACCTTGCTGTGAGATTTCTGATGTGAACGTTGCGGTTTCTTAATGGTTCCAAATTCAAGAAATACAATTGTTCAACACAATATGTTGCTGTTCTGAACTAGGAACTGGGAGAAGTGTTTCAATGAGCACGTTTCAACCCTTGCTCATGGTTTCCACAGATGTTATTACCAGAAAATTTGTTCACTAGATCTTCCTATAAAGTAAATAAATGAATGCAACCAAAATAAACCAGCTTAGATTGTATTTCTGTCTTCTCTTCCCTGATTTTTTTAATTGCTTTTGAGTCCTCAGCTCCATTGGAAATATATGGCATTACTTAGAAGACTCTGTTTTCTTTTGTTTTGTTAACAATTTTTTCAATGACTTATCTTAATCCACAGTGACCTTATGACATTATCCTAATGAGTAATTAAAAGAACCATGAAATAAGGAAAGAAAATTAAACCATTTATATGAGATGTTGCTAAGGCTGTGGAAGAGCCACTGATGATGCTGTAAACCAGCACTTGCCTTGAAAATTTCTCATACCTCTAAAAGAAAGCTGTTATTTATACATAAACAGAAAAAAGAACATTATTTGTATTTATCAAAATGTCTGCTACTGAATGTCAGTCATCACTAGGTAATTGTTTTCCTCTTAATAATGGCATCGCCTTGAGCTTTTTGGCCTCAAGTGGTTGTATTCAGCAGTTTTGGAAGTGGAAGAAAGAAATATGCAGTTTGACAATTCAACTGACTAACAGTGAGAACACACATATACAGATATTTGTGCAGGTATTTATAAATACCTGTATAAATACATATATTTTTTTATAGCTTGTCTGCATGTGGCTCATGAAACTACATTAGGTGACCATTGGCTACATGGTATTTAGGTGGCTTAAATATAAAACAACAGCTAGCTCCAATGAAAACAAGAATTCAGTGCTATTCTCTTGTTCTGCAGGATTTTATACTGAGGGGAGAAGATCAGGTTCTGCTGCCATTATCCATACTGAGAAAATTCTTCTCTTGGAGTCCCAGAGTTTCATTACTGTCATTCACAATGCAAGGCCATGTTCAGTGGGAGCAAGTGTGGCAGAATTTGCTCTGATTTAACCCAAATATAGAGCTCTAGTTTTTCAGTATGGTTCCTCATTGACCTAAATAGAGAGCTCTTATAAAAAATAGCACCCTATGGCCCCATGCTATTTCTTACATACAACACAACTTGCAAAACCTATAGAGCTATGTTTCTTTGTAAATATCTGGTCATGTGAAATGATTACAGTCTAGTGTGTAAATGTGTGCCTTATTACTAATACAAACCAGCTTTTCCTATTAACTCATGAACTGCACATGAAAATGTAATGGATCTCTAGGTTTATCAAATTATAAAGGAAGCTGCTGGGAATATAGCCCATAACAACTTAAACACAGCTTATACTGCAGCCTCTGCAGACACCCACTGCACTCGAGGCTGAAAGAAGTTTTCCAATGCACTGCACAATTTTAGTCCCAACAGATAGGCTAAAAATAAAACTGTCGAAATATCTTACTACCTCCTACTAAGCGTTGCAGACATTTCAGTAGTAAGGCTCAGAGTAAAGGCATTCGGGTCTGATCTCTAACCTAGGGATGACAATTTTATATGCTATTTTGATTACCCTTTATGCTTGAAAGTATGTGGAAATACCAGTACAGGTCATTAGCATTGATGACTATTGACTTTGAACGAAGAATTCTGCAACTGTCTATAAAAATCATTATTGGAAGACCAAGTAAAATTATGGTTTTTTAGAAGCAGAAAACAATGAATATTTTTTATCTTCTCTTATTTCAGAAAAAGATAATATAAGGCAAACAACTCCACTTCATGTGAAATTGAATATCAACTAGTCAATGGTATCATGAACTCCAAGGAATATGGAAAAAAGCTTTTTAGGCACAGATCAGAGAGGAAGATGTAGTGACTGGGAATTCATTTATCTTACAGCAATGCACAAGGCAATTATTTAGTAAAAGAACTCAGGTTGTTTTGAACCTTAATGGGAAAAAAGGGCATGAAGGAGAAAAAGCTGAATTTGACAGACCTTCCAGACTAATAAGATAAATATATAGTGTACAAATTTATGAGGTATATTGAGATTAAGGTCTGATCAGCTCGTTGTTTGGTAAGAACTAGATCCAAGACAGAGTGTATGTAGTTGTTTTCAGGAAGGGAGGAAGAACACTTCCTCATCTTTATTTTGAATTTGGTTTTGATAAGTGAAAAATTCTTCAATTAAGAAGAGAAAATAAGAGCAAGCAAAGAGGAGGCTTGTCTGTTTAACTTAACAGCATTCATCAGGAAGAAGGAGAACATCTTTCCTGTTTGTGCTTTAGGTTTGTCCTCTGGCTGCCTTTGATCATGAGTATTGCCATAGGTCTACCTAAGAACACATCGGTGCAAACATTCAGGTAGGTCTGGAAAGCAAAATAACCAACAGGATTGCAAATGCTGATAATTCCTGACATTGGCAGTGGCACATGTAAAAGCAAATTGTCTTAACTATTATTTGATAATAGCAGTAGATTGTTAGGTGCTACTATATCTGATTAAGAGCATCACAATATGTCTGCAGTCCTTAGCAAGGTATATTGGAAAAATAGGCATGATAATAACTTCAGAAATTATGATCTGTCTGCCCCTGCAAACTTAATTTTCCTTGGGGCAGACTGGCAAACTTCTCTGCATTCACTGGTCTCACCTGGTAAAAACTAATAGCAATAGGCTGAATGTCTGAATCCCACTTTTAGAATGTGTTGTTTAGCTGAACTTTTTCAAAGTGTTCTGCCCAGTGAACCCAATACTTGTTCCACTTTCAAGCTTTAACCGCAAGAGAAAGCTCTCCACTGAAATTATATCATCTGGAAGCTGCCTTCTAAAATTCAGCCTTTTCTCTGAAATTTCCCCGGAAAGTGTTGTCACCTACACTGTAAATCCTTTTTACTTCGAGTCACTAAGTTCACTGAACGCACATAACTCCAATTAACTACAGCCTGCTGGCTCAAACACAATTTGGTCTTTAATTAATTACTTCGAGTAAACACAGGAAAAGCTCTTTTGGTTTGCCTGAATTCACAGAACAAACAAACTCCCCTGTCTTTGATGATCCAAAACAATCTTGTCTTTTGATGCTTATCACTTAGTTGTTCAATAAAGTGTAATTAAAACCAAAAACAACATCCCCCTATCACTGTATCCCGCTATCACTATCCTGAGTTACGGTTAATTGTCAGGCTTTCAACTTACTCTCATAGTGCAAAGCTTATTGCACTTCAGGTTACAAGACTATTTGTTTAATCTCTTTTGTTGTGGATTGACTCTCTTGAGTCTCACAATGGGATTTCTGGAGGTGAAGTTTCAGTTACAGCTGATAGGAAGTTTTTCTTACTTTGTTTTGTATTGAATATATGGAAAATAGAAAAGATTATGCATTTCTTTATTCAAAGGCGTAAATGAGCTCTTCTAGAAATCCAGAACTATTTGATACCTAGCAAGCCATTTGATCAATTCATTCTGCTCTTCAAGATGGGGGGAAGAAAAAAAATGAAATGTTACTGTTTATCTTAACTTAAGATTAATTCTAATTTCACATAGAATAAGAAGAGGGGTAGAGGCTATTAGGAAGTGTATAAATACAAGAATCTGACTAAATCCAAGTGAATGCAAAACTAGTGGACAGTAGCTGAAGCATCCAGTACAATCATGCCAAGGAGCCAATCTGAAGCTACCAAGGGCTTCAGAAAATAAATTGAGCAGTGATATGGGCATGCAAGAAGTAATTATAAAAATTAATGGACTGTTATTCATCTAGGGTTTTTTTAATGTTAATGAACAAATTAGTCTTGCATGTGAGTGTACCACATCTGTTTGTGCCTACATACACGGAGAAACACATCCACATGTCACACAAGCTGGCTTGATTGCACTTTGCAGGACATATTTGTATACATTTTATTATCATTTCTGTAAACAGCAGTTTATTTCAGTATGTTCCATGCTCTCTGCCTAGGTCTTAATGGAAGTGTTAATTAGAAGCGCAGTAGGAAAACAATTTATGCTTCTAAACATGTCTCGTGTATAGAGTTTGAGTAATGAGAAAAAACAGGCTGGAACATTTGTATGAACAGATACTAATTACTGTTTCTGAGTCTAACATGCTCACAGTTATTGCCAAGTGTACAGCACAGAACTATGAAGAAGACAGATGATGAGAGATTTTAAATAAACGTGAAAAAGGGCCAAAGTGCCCAGTTTCCACAGAAGTAATTTTTATACTTTTAGCTGAAGAAAGAATGATGGTTTGCTTTCATAAAAGCTCATTCTGCATTGTCTTTAATTTGCTTCATGTTCAGTATCTACTGAAGTCTCTGTACACTTACCTTGATGAAATTCTTGGAAATCTGTGGCAGGAATTTACCAGATCCTAACTATTCTGCCTGAAATCTCGTTTGCATGTATCCAAGTGTATACTTCCAGGTTTGTGAGAGCTCAGGAAAAAATTCTGTCCTGTCCTGTATTCCTAGAATTAACTGAGAATTTATCAGGAAAGAGACAGTGATAACATGATAGATTTTCATTTGATTAGTAAAAGAACTTACATTGATATGTTTATAGTTATGGATAATTAACTTTATAAACCGAAAGTGTTTAAATCTGATAGTAAATTCGGTGAATAACAGTATCAGAATCCCAGAAGGGGAAGAAAAAAGGAAAAACAAGGAAAATTTTAAAGAGAAATACTTCTAATATAGTGGTCAACAATAAAGGATGGTAGTACACAAAAGGCATGAACACCGCATGTGGCTTATTGCCTACAAAATGGTAAAATAAATGCCAAGGCTAATGAAGATTATAGCTTGATTATGTACCACCTGTTTTCATTTCTTCTTTTACTGGAGTTCATTGTACTTCATATATCACACACAGTTCAAATGGAACAGTAAGTATATAATTTTCTGCTGCTTAAGTGTACTATTCACTACAGACTGAAAACTTCCAGCTTTAACTTTCGTACTGCCAAAGTGATCAGCAGTTCAGTCATCCAGGTGTACAGAGTGTTCCTTTGGAATTACATTTTCTGTTTAGTTGTCTAGTGCTTGTAAACTGCATTTATGGAGTGAGGTGATACAGGCATTGTTCTTTTTCCTCAGAGGCATAGTCAAATATGTGGTTTTTTACAGCTAACAGTAATACAGATTGCCCTTAATTTTTCTTGTGATCCTTACTGTATTTTTGTAATAGGCATCACCAGAAAGCTCTAGCTAAAAGTGAAATGAAATCTAAGAGGTGAATGCAGTGTTTCTGTACATTTACATACATATATCATGAAGAATGCACACTGGAGTATTGCTAGTAACTCCACACACCACTCGTTTTCTGCTTAGGTACAGGGGTTATAGCTTTCAAATTTATCATTGTCCTGTTAACATGGAAGTCAACAATGAAACTATTAGCCAGATTTAGGCCAAAGAAAGAATCTTCTAAGCCCCCACTAAGGACTTGTTTGCAAGGAAACTAGATGAATGTAAAGCTTGGAATACTGTGTATGGAATTCACACAAGGGCAAGAGAAAAAAGGTGAGATTGAGGTTGCTGGAACACTTGATTTCATAACAAAACTTCAAAGGCAGGTCTGGGTCCAGACAATACATTGAAAATGGACAATAATAAAGGTGGCATTTCGGGGTTAAAGTCTGAAAAAACCCAGAGCAATCCTTGCTTGCAGCCACATTAATGACATTTGCTGCTCACAGTGGTACAGTTTGCCCGTTTGCCAGGTTGGAAGACTTCCCATACCCTACCATGCATGAGTGCTCATGGTTTTGAGTGTCCTCTTTCTTTTTCCAGTGGTGATGAAAGACAGCAAGCAGATGACAAAAGCAGGTGGACACTGTCAACAGCAGCTTCTAAAAACAGCTATCAAGCTGTGTAGCTTGAAAAACGACAGAAGATGAGTAGGAAATGAAAACAAAGATGAGAGGGTTAAATGGAAGAAAAGGTGAGAAAAAAGGGTAAACACAGAAGAATAAGAAAGATATGAAGTGCTGAATGCCAGAGTGACCAGCAAGAAGTTATGCCTTCTCCATCAGCCTGTCCTTTCAGTTGCTGGCCCCATGTTTTGGGTCTTTCACATCAAAATGTTAATTTTTTCGTGAGTTGTTTAGAGGCAGAAATTAATCTCCCCTCACTGTTGGCATTGATAAGGTAGAAGGCTACACCAGCACTAGCCATCTGTGTCTCCCCTCTAGTCAGTGAAGAGAAATGGGCATTTTTAAGGCATGATTCATCTGACCTATTTTGCACATTTACATTAGTATGATACAAATTGTGGCATGGACCTTTCTTATATTACTACTTCACACACAAGCAGCTACAATAGATCAGATTACTTAGCTCTTTTGTACCTTTGCATTGAAACAGTCTGCTGGCTTGTAATGGTTGACTGTGAGCAGCTGAGGGGTTTTGGCTCACTGTCAATATTCTTAAAATTGGTAGAGTCCCAATAATTTTTTATTCTTCCATTCTCTGGGCAAAACAAAACACTAAAACTAAAGACATGTTTCAGGTACACCAAAATGTTTTACACATTCTAAAGTAAATACATTTATGGTACCTTTAAATATATTTAAAAAATCAAATCTTTTTTAAAGTTGAACAGACATTCTCTTTTGCAATGTTTTTTGTTCTTAGAAACAGTTTAGCAAATTTGCCTTCATTTTGGCTGGGCTTAAAAAGCTTTTTTGGCTAGTAAGAGATGTGGGACAAAACCCCAAAGTTTGACCAGCTCTAATGGCCAGGTTGTGTGGTTTGAGTTTTTTCCCCAAGTTTGATCATTTTGTGAAGGAGTCTCAGTTGTATGTCTGTGAAATGATTGCTTGCCCTTGCTGTGAGTCACGGCTCAGTACTGTACACCAGTTTGCCATGCAATAGCTGGCAGCCAGGCAGTCGGCTGAGAAGGCGTCTGTCTTCTGTATGAGGTCAGGCAGGATGCTAACTACACGTTGGCAGCCGTGGTAGAGGACAGGAGAACAGTGAAGAGGACTGGTGTGTTCAGTGTTTGGAAGAGGCTGTAAGATTCAGTGAGTTAAGCTGAAGTAGCACTGAACATCTCCACCCAACTGTCTTCTATACGTTGAAGTACAGTTTGGATTGTTGCTGGGGTATGTAAAACCTGTAGATGTGCTAAGAGAGACAGCATATAAACCCTTCCTTTAGACCAGGGCAAATGCCCTGTCAGCAGGACCACAGGTAGTAGGGCAGTGGCAGTGGGGAAAAGGCAGAAGATGTGGGACTGCAGTGGGAATCCCCAATTATGGTGTTGAGTACACAGCAAGGAGGAAACACATTCAGTGTTAAACCAAGCAGAAAGAGGCACTAGTGATTAGCCATATGATGTAGTTTAGCCCAACTAGACATAATACATATGAGTGACTTCTCCCCAGTAACAGCTCCCAGCTCTGAAAAACAAAGCGCCTCTATTTCCCATGTGCCGGTGTGGGGTATTTCTCTTTATTCATTCTAATCGTTACATGCTTTGAGGAATCACCTCTATTTCTAGTCATATCTTTGCAAACAGGAAGTCATATTTTTGCCTATAACTGTGTCTGCCAGGTAAATACCATAATGACTCGTTCTTTGTGTTAAGACTTGGGCTTTCCCAGCGTTGCTGGCACTCAAGTGTTATTAGCATAATGTATTTTTAGTGAACTCTGTCAGCAGAGCACTGTATGGCTAATCAAGCACTCATTGGGGATAAATGCTAGACTTAATATTCTTATCAGGCTACTGGAGCTTAGAAGTTACCGACCCTTGTTCCACTTATATCAAAGCCACTTACAATGCTACTAGCTTGTAGCCAATTCATTTTCCGTTCATGTCTGACTGCCTGTGATGGTGCCTAGAAACAGAAAACAGAAAATGGGAAATGGGAAGGAATGAAGGCCCCCATTGCCTGAGGCCTTAATGCAATTGCAAGATATTGATCACATTGGATACTTCAACCTAATCCTCACAGTTTCACAGGCTTTCAAAAATGTTTCTCATAAGCACATTTTCAATTATATTTGAACCTTAGTGATTCAGAAACACTATTCTTTAACAGGATCTATTTAATATCGGTAGTAGCTGCTAATTAAACTAGGGATTTTATTAATTTTACGTAGTATTTAATCTTGTCTGCTGTCCCTGTGAAATCTGGGCTAGGTCAAGGTAATGTCATGGGCCAAACCCAGAAGCTGCTTCCCTCTAGGGCTTTGCCTTTTCCTTAGGAAAGATCTGGACTGATTGCAAGGGCAGTGATGTCTGCCTGAGCACCCAGACTCCTCTTGTGGTGCCTCCTGTGTCCTGCTACATTTTCCCATTTCTGCCACAGTGTCCCCTTTTCTGCCATTTCTGCTGCACACCTGGGCTTATAGACCCAGCAGCAGTGCAGAAGGGCTGCTTCAGCTCCCCGTATCAATCAGTGTCACTGATAGCATCACTTCACATCTATTGATCTAGGTGTTGGGTAGTAGGTTTGGCATGAAAGTCAGTTTTCCACTGGGAAGAGAAACCACAGCCAAAGACAGAGCAAATAAATGGGAATCTAAAAGGAAGAATATTAAAGGAAGGAGCTGTGCGGGATGATGCATACACAGAGATCCTAAAAGTGAAAAAAAAAACCACCAACAATCCCTTGGGACAGCCATTAGAAATCGTATTGAAATGGGAAGAACAAGTGTCTCACTTATTCTGTAATTTTGGTGTTGTATTTCTTGGGACAAAAGGAACCATAGTTCTGCTGTTCTGGGATTTCAGACCAACTGGATGTTGTTCAGTGTTCTTCTGTGGTAGGTCCAGAAAGCCTGCTGCCTTTGTGGACTGGATATGTGAGTATGCATGTGCACACATGAGTCTCTGCGTTTTTGATCATGCACATGTGGGCACATGTTTGTGTGCCTGCACACGTCTACGTACATCTGCGATTCTGTGTGTCTGCACATGTGTGTGCCTATATCTGTGTGTGTTTTCCAAACCTGGGTCTCTGTCCTGCACCTACTTATGCTGGATAACAACATCTTACACTGAAATACTGACAACCTCAGTTAATGGCTTGTCACTTGCCCTCCACAATATGATTTAGCTGTGTTTCAGAGTAATTCTTTATTTTCTTTCCTCTGCTTCAGTGAGATTTAAACCTATACATTTTGTGGAGAGAAAGGTTCAGCGGCAAAGAGTTTAAAAATGTTCCACTAGAGGATTTTTTCATGAGACATTTCTATCATCAGTTAATTGGTCACCCGATAACTTAAGGTAGTTAACACGTTTCATAAAGGCTAGAAGAATCTGCGCACATTTCTGCTGCAGACTTTTGATGTTTCTACTGTGCCCTAAGCAGATCTAATATTAAAAGACTGGCAAATTTTCAAGTATTGATTGTGTTGCTGGTGGATATAAGTTTGTCTCTTCCACAGTAAAGTCGTTCCTTTGAAAGATGGAAGAGGCATAGAGGTTGTTGTCCCACTAGATTTTATCCAACATTACTGGCTGCTGCTAGTTACTTGGTAATCAAATAAATGTCGTAGTGCAGTGTAGGTAAACCTACTGTGGGAGAAGCCTTAAGGGTTTCTGAGATTAAGTAAGAATTAAAAGGAAAGTCTTAGAGACAAAATGATCTAGTTTTAAAGTGTTCTGTGTCAGAGTTGCTACTTCATCTGGTATTTGTTTCAGTTTAGGTAAGTGAAACAATTTCTATATGGTGTTAAATCTCTTCTTATCTTGGAAGTGAACTAAGCTAAATGAAGCTCAGTTTAAGTTTAAATGGTTCTTTTAAGTTCTCAAAGAACACTTCAAGTTTAATGTGTTAGCAAAGCCACAGTAAATGAATTTTATATTTTTTTTATATAGACCAAATTTTTTGCGTGACCTTGTCCAGACAAACTAGCAAATCTGTTCCAAACTACACTGCATTACAGGTGTTGCTACGTGAACAAGTCACTACAGGTTGAGCTAGTTACAGAGTCAATTATTTTGGAATAACTGTGTGCATGCTACTACCCAAAGCAAATAAGTAAGAAAACTTACTCCTCATATTTGCTGTAGGGTAAACATTTGAAAGCTGAGACCTTGGGAAATTTCAGTGAAGTAGCAGACACACCATGAATCCCTACTCTAGCTTACTGCACAGTAACTGATATCTCTAGCTTTGCACTGAGTCTGACACCCTCAGCACCGCTCAGGAGTCAATAAAGATCATAAACCTCTCACTTGTCAAAAAATCTCATTTTATGTTTTAACACTAACTGGTTTTCCAAGTACTGCAGTTAGTATAAAATGATGTGCTTCAATACAAGGAACAAATCTGTCCTCCCCTCCCCTCCCCTCCTCTCCTCTCCTCTCCTCTGTACAGCTGAGATCCCTAAGAAAAATGTGTAGGTTCAAAAACCATTGTCTCAAGAAGTTAAAAATATTTAGATTGGGCAGGGTGTTGTTCAGCTATTCTCTTTCATCAGTGTTAATCTTTTAGAAGCAATGATATTTCTCAGAGAAACAATTTTTCCTTTTACTGATTATGTGACATTTGGGGAACAAAGATAGTATTTTTTCACAACTGTATCATGCCTTCTACCCAAATGACTCCTTCCTTAGCTGTTCACCCATTATACACTGCATGGTGGTACAAACATCTACAAAAGCAGATGCCTAAGGAAAAGAACAGAAATAAACTTTGGCCTCCTTTCACAGGTCAGAGTTTATACCTCCTTTTCAAAAGACTGTGAGATGTGTTGTCTAAGCGTCTGTGGCTCTTGCTGACTGGGGTAGGAACTGCCATCCTTGGGAAAAGAGTGGGTTTAGATACATGTAAAAGAATTGCTCTCTGATCCTGACTGAACTCCTGTGGCTGCTTAAAAAAATCACAAAAGACTCATTAAATACAGTGAGAAAAAGACTCAGTCTGCTGGATTTTGTAGCTCCTTTCTCTGGAAAGTGTGTGCTGGTTGTCAGCTGCCTTTGCAGGAGGGGTACCAGTCTGTGCCTGTGGAGGGGAATTCCTCCCCAGAGCCTGGCATCAGCAGGACCAGCCTCCACCCCCTCTACATTGTTTGGCAGGAGACACTATTCCCCCTCCACATCCTGGGCCTCAAGTTCCCCCCAGGGATCAACTGTACCTGCAGCTATGTTGGGATTTCTTATCTTCAAAGCACTGCAACATCCTAAGTTTATTTCCAGATGCAAACCTTTTCACTTAGTCACATCTTCCCACATATTTGCCAGAGGTTTACTGTTCCCTTTTATGGCAACTGAAGCATTCAGAACTTAGCCAGAAGTAATTATCTTTCATCTTTAAAGCATTCATTGTAAGTCTGTTTCCAAATCTTTCTTACCTTTCTTCCTAGAATTGTGTTGCGGTACATTTTTACCTACTTTTTCCTTTCCAGATGGCATTAGAAAACTAATTTAAAATATTTTTTGGTATTTCAAATGTAAAATGTATAAAATGTAAAACAACTGGGTTTAGTTTATTACTTTTTGGTATATCACAACTTTTCCTTAAAGACTTTGTATGATGATTTAATGGTCCAGTCGGCAGATTTAGTAGTGAGCTGCTTGGGCTAAGGAGCCTGTCTTCGTTTTCAAGGACTTCCATTTGTTTCTCATTAGCATGTATCATTGCTGTACAAATATTTAGAGGAAGATAACCTGCAAGTCCCATGCAAGGAGAAATTTGTTATTTCACGTAAGTATGTGAAAGCAGGACAACAAAACTACCTGAACAGATACATAAAGTCTTTTCTGTTATCCTCTAAACAGTAGTTTTCAGGAAAAAAAATAAAGTTGTTTTAAAGGTTGTATACAGAGAAATTACACAGTGAAATTACATGCACAGAGACCTTATAGCAGCCTTCCAGTACCTAAAGGGGCCTACAAGAAAGCTAGAGAGGGCAAAAATTATTATTTCAATAAGGGTCACACTTCAGGAAGATGAAAGAATTTGGGCTGAAATAGTTCAAAGTGAGGTAATGTGGCCACAGAAAGCAGAGGGAAGTTGTTATCTGGGCCTATGTATGCTCATACATGC
This sequence comes from Nestor notabilis, assembly GCF_000696875.1. Lineage (NCBI taxonomy): Eukaryota > Metazoa > Chordata > Aves > Psittaciformes > Psittacidae > Nestor > Nestor notabilis. The sequence continues at coordinate 241,745 of NW_009914029.1, forward strand.
ACATCCGTGCATAGAGGAACATGGGCAGAGCAACAGGAAGGTTAAAGCAGGTGTGTAAAAAGAGAATAAAGGTCAAAGTTTTGGATTGTTCATGTCTTCCATGGAGAAAAGGTTGTTTGGTTGTTTTTAATAGGACCCCTCTATGAAATTCAACATTTTATATTTTTAATGTTAGATTTTATAAACAACAAATCAATACGAGCACTGCAAGCTCACCACACAATCTGACATACACTAAATCTTTGGTGTAGAGTATGTGACAACTTTGGTTTAGAGGCTAGATTTTAATGAGCACTTCTATTTGTGAATCCTCAGAATATTCATTCTACATTTGAAATTACTGTGAATTTGATAGGAGAGAGTCTGTATATTTCGTATATGATAAAGAGATTGAATTCCATGTTTAGTTTTAACTAGCACTTCCACAATGCATGCCCTGAATTCTGTTTGATGTGTTTATCAATGTCCTTCAAATGCCACAAGCTAAGAAAAACACTAATAACTGCCAGGTTTTGAAATTGTCTAATGCTGGCTGACTGATGAAAGCAAGCTTCTCTATATGCTGCTATCATTTATGCTATTTAAAACTTAACCCCTTTTTCACTCCCTCTTTTCAATGCTATTATCCACCTACCCTGTTTGACTGGGAAAAGATCAACGTGAGAGATTCCTTTCATGGCAGAAGGGTGGGATTTGGGTTTTTTTTTCCCCGAAGACTGCTATGAATATTGAGAAGATCTGGCAGTGGATTTTATTTCTGCTTGTAAGGATGATGGATGTGGCTCTTTTCATATATTCACTCTATGTTAATTCTTGCTGGGTTTTGTCAAACTTTATGTTCTGTAAATAGAAAACTTAAATAGCAACAAAACATTTAAATAGAAAACAAAGTATTATAAAGAACTGAGCTCTAATCAAGTGGAATATTAGGAAGAATTTAAATTCACAACGACTGCAACTGAAAGCTTGGTCTATGTCTCACCAAAAGGACAAAGCACCCAGCAACATAACGTGTGCCCCCAAACATCACCAAACGTCAGTCTGATGCATGTTTTTAAAGTGTGAGTTAATGAAACTAATTCTGCCTTCTGAATCTCCTCTGTAAAGCTGGTCAAAGCTGAGAAGCTTTGGTATGAAATGGAAAATGTTTTTTTTTTTTACACATAGGATAAAAAGGTTGTAATTAAACATTTAAATATATATTTTTAAGTAGAAAAAGGGGGTAATATTGCATAGACATCTTTCCATTTAATAGGAAATTAAAGTACTTTTCAGGATGTGGGAGGTTGAAATGTGTGTTCGTTGAAAATACTTCTCCCTTCTCTAACCAGGTTCTCTTCTCAGACTAGTCTTCAACTTGCTGAGTTGGTAAAACGTGACAAAAAGGCATCATGGTTAACACATTTGAAATATTATCACAGTGCACATGAAACATCACAGAGAGAATCACAAAATCACGTGAGCAAAGAAACAGCGGAAGTCTTTTGGTTGTGGTAGTTACGGGTGAACTTTAGCAGACTGAGGGAGTTGTTCATGTAAGGTTTTAGCAGCTGATAGTTCTTGTTAAGATACTAAAGGCTCTCACTTTTCAAGTAACCAAAGAGAAAATATTCTTACAGAAAATGTGTGTTAGAGGTGAAGGGCAGGAGGGCCAATACTTTAACAGCTGTTTAATAATGCTGAAATTATATTCTGGAATATTTTGGTGAGCTCAAGTAACCAAAATCCCTAAGATTCAAGATTCACATCTGGTATTGCACTAGTATTTTTAAAGAAGAAAGAATTTAGCCCAGCATGTATTTACAATTCCAATGTCTTGTGGCATTCATCACAATCAAAGAGGTTGTATATTATTGCTTTTACCACAGATTTTTGTTTCCTGAAGTCACCATCAATAATACGTCAGCCATACACCCCAGCTATAACAGTTGGCCTCCAAAGACACATTGCTGTATGAAATTAATTACAGCCTCCACAACAGCCCTTCACTGGAGGAAGTTCACTTTAATCTTACCTTCTGTGGACTTTTCATGTACTCAAACAGATGAACTTCTGAAGGCAAAGGCGTGAGATGAGGTTAACAAGAGAGGGATTGAAAGTTGCCCATGAATGGGTCTGTATGTTAGAAGGTTAGCCTCAATATGGAAGATGTTAAAAAGCTGTCTAAAGTCCAAAGAAATGTTTCTTTTGCTCTGTGCAACTGATGAAAACCACATTAAAGCCACAAACTTGATATGCAGCAACAGTAGAATGCATCTCTAAACATATGAAAGGCACTGGGTTGAAACTGGACAAAGCCTTTCACAAGTCTCACCTTTCAGTTTATTCTCAAGGGGATTGCTGTTTCAGAAACTGAAAGATACTTTTCCATATTAAAAGGCCTTCTTTAACTAGTGCCTTAGTTTATTGTTGACTCATTCAAGTGGCACCCAATAGAGCAAATGAATTTTATTTGGAAACCCACTTAGGGCTTAGCAATTTTGGCAGTATAACTTTCCTCTGGCTTTGGGAGTATTTTCTACAGCTTTTTGCCATGTAAATGTGCCCACTGAGTGATTCAGTTAGAAATTTCCATGAGAATACACCCTGACAGCAAGAGCCATAGCTATGCCCCAGCACACACTTTCACACAGGACGGGCTGAAAAGCTTTCTGGGAATCATGAAACCTGCAAACTGGTTACTTAAATCTTTTCCTTTCTGCATTATGTATTCAAGGTGAGCATACGTTTCTAAGTATATCTTGCTGGTTTAGCCACTAGTGGTTTGAAGTCATTTTCCCACTGATATTATCTTGATTGATACACACTTAGAGCTTTTCCCACATATAACTTTAATGACATTTTCTCTGGTGTTCATGCTTGTCATACTTTGTTCTCAAACAGTAGGAAGTCTGTGGTTTTATTTTCTTCAAGACACCAGCTTTTCTATCATTTCTGTGTAGCTCTGAACACTTTCTTTTACACTGTTTGGTATTTTAATAAAGACCCTTTTCTTCTAGCTGATTAATTCTATGTAGTTTGACAGTATATATATTTCTAAACGTAGTTGCAGTTCCCCATAGTTTTTGACATCTGGTATCCTGATTTTATCTTCCTGCATAGAACTACCTATATGAGTAATGTTTTCACAGATGACAATTTTGGAGACTGACTCCTTTGGGAACAGGCAGCTGTGGATATAATTGTGTGAGGAGGGATGGGCAGCTGGAAGAATTGACAGACTGAACCGGCTGAGCACTGCTGAATACAGAGCATGAAACTGAACATTTTAATTGGGGTCAGAATGGATTGTCTGAAAAGGGATAAAGAAATTTATTTTGAAACCAACTGATTAAGAAAAGGAAAAGTGGTTTTGTTAAGGACCCTTTGATTAGTAAATCTGGGGGTCGGGCTGGCAGTTTTTATGGGGGAGAATAACAGCTTTATTTAGAATTTCATCATTAAGAGAAAATTAATGACATTGAGTGGGCAGCAATTTATTTGCTATAATGTACAAACTTACAGAAAAACAAAACTTGGTTTTCATGGGGATGCCAACAGAAAAGAATCAGCACAAACTTGAGAGCCTGGTATTTCGGGTAGTTTTCAGGTGAACCTAAATAAGGCAGTCAAATGTATTTGTTTTGCTGACTGCAGATTAGTTCATTTTACTATTTGTTCTTCTGAAAAGCTGTATTTTGTCTGCCGCTTCTGATGTTTTTTCTGCTGTTTCATTTCTTGCCAGCACTAGTTAGCTGAATCTGTATCAAGGTGTGGCCTGTATTGTATGTGACTTGAATATTCATGCAATTCTATGCATGTATGTATTCTTAAAAGTACATCAGAAGCTGCTGCCTAACGTACTTGAGGGTGAGGGGTTAATGGTAGCCGTATAAAATGCCAAAGCAGCTCTGCTATGTGAGAAGGAGGGGACCTGCTGCAGTACATTCAGACATAGCGCAAAGATGTCTGGTTATTCTCAAAAGATTCTCAAACATTTAGATACGTTTGGTTGAAATGTTTCTCTTTTCAACCATTTCTGCACATCATTCATGTCGATATTAAAACTTTTTGTGCCACGCATGAATATTCTCTTTGTTGCTGTTGCTGAAATTACTGTTGCTCAGATCACTGCAGCAATGTTCAACATACCAATGCTTTCCTGATAGAAATGTTAAGTATTTTAATATAACCATGTAGGACCCACAGTTTAAATCCTAAGTGCATGAATCACAAATTTTAACTTCAAGGTCTGAGTATATTGTCTGAAAGCTTCTTCAGGCCTTTTACAGAAGTGACATTACTGTTTGGATCCAAGTAAAGAAATTAAACTCCATCTGCAGTTCAGATGTGTTTTGATCCCCTTTCTTTTTTCTTGGTTAATGCCCTCCTCTTACCACACTGACCTCCAATTCCGATTTGTTATTTAACTTGCCTTCAATAAATTGTTTCCATAGGCATAATCAGTAGATGAGTGACACATTTATACTGATAAAAGTACCTGTTGAAATGTGTTGTCATGGTGACAGTAAGGCCTGAGAACTTTGTGAGACAAGATTAGATATTTTATAGAGATGCATCCCATAGCATTGTAGATTTGCTTTGCCTTATTTTATATGTTTTTATGAGGGGAAAATACCCTGTGCTTCCAGGCATAAACCATAGAATATAGACTGGAGAATATAGACTTGTTCTAAGGCAAGTCATTCCATTGCTGAGCTCTTGGTCTCAGGAACTGGACAAAGCTAGAGGTGGGTTCCCTGATATGTCAGTTAAGTTGTTACTTTGAATATTAGTTGTACAGCTAAGGACAAAGACCTTCATTTATATCTTCTTTCAATAATAAAAAACCCAAACAAAACATATGTGATACTTTCTTCTGGAGAACTATTTTACAATAGTTGCTGCCAAACCACATAACAAATAAATAAGCAAAGGAAACAAAACATCCTGTTAATGAAAAGCTATTCTACAAATATCATCACAATGAGACTTCAGCAATGATGAATTTTGTAGTAATATGTCCAAAGACATAAATTGTGCTTTCAACATCTACACATTATTTGGACATTCTCATTTCTGGTGTCAGTTTAGTATTCTGGCTGTTGTCACTTCCATTTGATTGTTGTTGTTAAGTAAAAACAAAGTCTTGAAAAGGGGCTTTACTATCATCTCCATCATTAGCATACATTAAAAAGAAACTAAAGAAATGTTAAATGGAAAAGAGTTTTCCCAGTTGTTTTCTGAAGTTGGGTGCTCCTACGTTTCATGGCTTTTCCAATCATTCTCTTTGCAACATCTTTTTGTTTAACACTGTCCCTAGGTGGCTGATCAGTTCTGCTTCCTGCCCTCTACATGCTCTTCCTCTGAACATTCAGCTTCAAACCAAGCCTCATCTCCAGTAGTAAATACTCCAATTCTGTGTCATTGCTGGGGTACCCCCCCTCAGTTTTCCCTTCTTTCTCTTCTGTCCAAAGTACCCTGAAGAAAATCATTTATTCCCTCCTCTCGCAGATGCCTGTTACAGCATTTTCCTGCCCCTGTGATCCTCAGTCCAAGAAAACAAGCCTGGTTTGATGCCCTTCTTCAGAGCACAAACATGTTTCACATGAACTGTATTTCTGATTTTCTGCTGCCCCAAGAAGAGGTATTTTGCACAATCACAGTTTACTTTGGGCAGATCTTATATTAGAAGAACAAATTAAAAAAGTCTTTTTCCTAATTTCGAGGGGGCAGTATTTTTTTTCATATTACAAGTGAAGTTTAAAAGTAACGATGTTACGTATTGTAAGAAATAAATTTGCTAATTAAAATTAAATTCATTAATTCAAGTAACTCAGAGGTTTGTGAAAAAGTGTATGTCCTGGGTTCAGCTGTAACAGTTATTTTTCTCCTTCTTAATAGTGGTAAATTCATTAAGTAGACCTACTAGTTTAATAGGTCTTGAGAATAAGTGTAAGTCTTAGCTATGTATCTTAGTGTGCTGTTAGAGTTATTCTCTACGAAAAATAAAATACTACAATTAAATAAACCACTGTTGAGAATATTTTCTAAAACCTTGGCATGCTAAAGAGTATTGTTTTTTCTTTATTTTACAGTTTGAGTACTGCTTCCTGAGTATGGTGAATCTGCAGTGGGAAATTCACTGTAAAGGAGAGTGGAAGAGGCAGAGGTATGGATAGCTTGATGTGTGCATGAATGGAATTGATTGCAGCTAAGGATCATATTCACAAGAGAGCTCAAAAAGTGGTTTATAATGGGGAGGAAAACAAAGAGAACATTTGGAAGAGAACACAGTTGTATTCAGATCCCTCAGACCATATCCATCTTTGGGGAAGTAACAGGTGGACCTGCTTTTTGTATGCCTTTTCCATCCTTCATGTCATTTCTACTTCAGTAGTATCTGAGACCTTCAGATTAAACTGCAGTCTCATTCTGCTAGGTCCTGATGAGCTGCTGAACAGCTTTCCCTTGTAAATCTGGACCCTGCACTGCATATGGGATCTAAAAAAGGGAGAGGAATGACTGGGGATGAAGAACAGAAAAAGTGGGGTAAACCAGCTATACCATGCAGGCTATGCCTTCATTGCTATTTAACAATAACAGCACAAGTAAATACAAAAGTAACAGCAGCTCATATAGGCATACCTGAACTATGTGACGAGCTTGAACAGTAATAACTGCCTCAGTTTACCTCATATTCCTTTAAAATAAGAACAAGGCTAAATAAGAACAAATCTTCTTGGATTTTCATAATAAGAAGTCTAGTACAATCTGATGGCTATTATATGATTCAAATAATAGTTGTTTGTCTGGGACAGCAATTATAAGAGATCATCATACCTTCTAGTATAACTTTATCTGATCTCGAGCAGCTTTCAGCTGAAGCAGCAGAATCTGTATAGACAGATTCCACACCAGAAAGAGAGTAAACCAACAGAACAGTACCAGAACACAGTGGTTCATATAACCATGGCATCTGATCATATTTCCATCAAAACTAAAAAAGCTAAAAAGGAGAAAAGCAAGGGAAGACAACTCTTATGAAAAATAAGAAAGCAGGCTGATAAAATGAAGCGTTCTTTAAAACAAACTGCAACACATATATACGGAGCGCAGAAGAGGTGTGACACACAGGCTTGTAAGAAACAGACAAAGAACTACAAATGTGCACTGCTTTCCCCTGAACAAATTAATTTGTCAGGAGCTTGATGAGTTCTCAGGTTTGTTGGTTGGTTGGGATTTTGTTTTTGGAAAGAACGTTATTTCACAGAATACACTATGTGTGCATAACAAGTCACCTAAATCAATGTTGTACTTTGTCTTTAGGCAATTAGTTTCTCTGCTGTTTGTCAAAGGTAAGAAGTAAATTCCAAGCAGTTTTGAACTGTTATTTTGTTGTAATTAGCCTTCCCTTTTAAAAAGATACTGTGATTTATGATGCAAAATGAGTGCTTCAGGGTTACTTTTGGCATTCTTTACGACAGAGAGAAACAATTAAAACCCAGGTACATAAGAGACTGGTAGGTGCAAGAGTGTGCAGCACAGCCTCAAATTAATTTGAACACTGAAGATTTATAAACACACTTTGTGTACTTGATGTACATTGGGTCTATTGACTGCCATGTGAGTACTATGTAGGTCTATGCTAAAACTTAATTTTAACCTCTGCCAATATTGTAAGAACAGTCTTGTAATAAGGCCTCTGCTTGTGTGTGTGTCTGTGTGTACGTGTACATGTGTGTGTGCTCTGCACTCCACCAGGGACCAAGACACCAAATTCATAGGATACAAGAAGGTGCACCACAAAGTGTGGCTCAGGGGGAACAACATCAATATTGTTGTCCAGAGTTGTGGAAAAAATGTGCAGAAATAACAGCCTAAAAGTAGTAATTAAATCAGTTGTCAGGGTTATGCTTTCTGAGTTTCTCTATTTGGAAGGGACTGTGTGATTTCCATTAGTATCCTTCAAGAAATTTTACAGCTTCTGTATTACAGCTACTGTAAGTCCCACTGGAAATGCTGTAACCATACCTGTCATCACCATCATAATTGATAATATCCATACCAGTTTGCTTTTCCCACTTGACCCACCTTCCCTGTCGTTCCTGGTACATGGCACCACTGTCCAGGTGCAGTCTTACAAAAAGAAAGGGAGACCATAAACTTCCTTTCATTGCCTTTACTTGAATGTTAGGATACTCTTTAATTTGGAGCCCAGGGGCATAAAATTAGCCATATCACATTCATTTTTATTTAAAAAAGCAAACCAAAACATTATTTAGGAAACAGAAGAGCAAAATTTCTTTGTACAGATGTAAGAACAACGAGTAGTTTGAAAACTCTTTTTCCTGAAGTACTTGACAGGTTATGAATGTGAGGGCATATTCACAAAGATTAGTCATTAAAAGGCTAAAGTCTCTAATTTGCAAAAGACCTTCCAGGGACAGGGCAGAATAAATAAAAGCAAGCCCTATTTTGAGTGAAAGGAGGATTCTCTCTCTCTTGCACTCTCACTCTCTTTGTCTTGCCATTGAATACAGAGCTATCTTAGGAAGCTCTTGTCTCCAAAACTGTCAGTAATTAGTTGTTGAAGATGACCTTGCTTCAAGTGGTGAAGTAAGACTCACTGGCCTCTGAATCTGAACCTTGCAACCTGAATAGTTCTAATATTCTATTTAGATCTAGCTTTGCTGAGAGTACGGATTGTAGTGTTCTTATTGGTGATACTCTCCTTTCTTAAGTACATCTTTGTGTTATATCTTAGCCTTATATATTTAGGCAATTTAGGAGAGAAAATTCTTGTTTAAATATGCCAGTCAGAAATAACACAATAGCTTTCCTCTGGCAAGTATGCTGAAAACGTTTTGGATAATGTCCTGGGTTCAGCTGTAGTAGTTATTTGTCTCCTTCTCAGTAGCTGGTGCAGTGCTGTGTTTTCGACTTTAGCCTGAGAACAGTGCTGATAAAACCGATGTTTTCAGTTGTTGCTCAGTAATGTTTACCTCAATCAAGGACTTTCTCAGTCTCATGCTCTGCCAGGGAGGAGGGGAAGCCGGGAGGAAGCAGAGACAGGACACCTGACCCAAACTGGCCAAAGGGGTATTCCATACCACAGCACGTCATGCCCAGGGTAGAAACTGGGGGGACTTACCTGATTACACAGGCTGCTTTTCAAAAGCTCCAGGACAGCTTTGAGAGCTGATGATCCAGTAGAATCTAAATGTTCATTCAGGTGTCAGCTGTTCTGCCACAGCTTGTTGGATCTGTGTCAGGACTGAGTTCCTTTTTGCCCAACTTTTAGTAGCAACAAAAAAAGTATCAAGAGTACAGAGATCCCAGAAGTCATACTGGTCCATAAGGCACTTCATTCTTTAAGCTCAAAGAAGGATATTATTTTACTAATGTTAATAAATTTTAGGCAGACTTTTGTCTTGGCTTTCTGGCATGTTGGATACAAAGCAAAGCTGCTGAATCCAATCCAGTCTTGCACAATGATCACATATGATTTACATCTGCTGTTTAAAGCATCGAGGACAGGCAAAATAACTCACATCCTTCACCTCATTTAATATTTGATTGATTGATTGATTTCTTTATTCTAAGCTTTACTTAGGAGATCTTTCAGTTCCTGTAGGTTAATGGTTGGACTTGATGATCTTAAAGGTCTTTTCCAACCTAAATGAGTCTGATTCTGTAGTTGGACTTGCACAGTAAAGAGATTATTTGTTTTATAATTTGAGTCTGTAATGTGTTGGCTTTTTTTCTGCATTATGTGACCAAGAATTTGAGAAGTTTAGACTGCCATTTGTAAGGTAGCACAGCTTTTCTTTTTATTGTTGATCTTGTCCTATACAATTTATGTGTTTAGAATTAATGTTTGTGCTAGATCTCAACTAGAAGGTATAAGGCAATATGCAAATAAAAGGCAGTAACTTCTGACATTACATTAGTTCTAAAACTTCCTCTCTTCTTTATGCTATTTAAGTACAAATGACCAGGCTCACTTTAAAAGTATTTTGTTAAGCACATTCTGCGTGGGATTAGCAGCCATTCAGCTGGATGACATGAAGATGGTTAGGGATGTTTCTGTACTTTCTGCCCTCCACTGAACTTGCAATTTTATTCGTCTTTTTTTTTAAATGATCTTTCAATACAGACAGCCCCAATTTTGCTTTATGTTGCTCCACTTTACTCTTTTCATAGCCTATTTTTTCACTTAGATTTCAGCTTGAGCCTTTGTCTTTCTCCTGAGATCTTGTCTTGTGCCGTGGATCATAAGCATCCATCTTGATATAGACACTAGCTCCTGAATGGCTTCCTGCAGATTTGGATCTCTTTGTTTAGTGTATGGTTCGAGAAGACAAATTATAAAGAATGCTGAATTCCATTTTCTTTAGTAAGAAATGTATCTCTCATGCACATAATTGAATTCTAAACTAAACCATCTTACACCACTGAAAACTTTCAGAGGAATATAGTCCCTGGAGTCCCCGCCTAATAAAAAATTCCTTCAAGTAAGGACTTATTAATCAAAGCTCAGAGAGTATGAAGCTATGGAAGCCCCTAGCACTGAGAGACAGGGGTTAGTTTTAATTATTTGGAAATAGTATTTTTTTGGGGGGGTGGAGATATAGATGATGATTCAAGTAGAAAATGAAAGTTGAAATTCAGCCATGTTTACGCAAAGATGAAAACTGAGCTTGGGGGCTATTTTCCAGGCCAAGAGCATATACATGTGTGTGTGTATATATATATATGTATATACATATATACATACGCACACACACCTGCCTACACAAACGAAATATCCTTCACAGATTGTGTGTGCATGAGTCCTATAGTCACAGCTTTCCTGCACTTTTATTAGGAGATAAGCAGTTTGCAGTTCCAGTTCAGGCAGAGGTTTTAGTGCACCAGAAATGGGAGCTGAAAAAATATCCCAACATTGTGAATGTGCCATTCACTGAAATAATATTTACTTTGTCAGTTTGAATAACATCTGCACATGCTGCTTCAATCTTTCTGCCAGTATTTGACCTCCATTTTCTCTCCTATCTCTACTGATTATGAGTTATTATTTAAGCTCTGAACACAAAAGTCTATTATGGTTTTTGACCTTGGTCATTCATGTATCTTCTATATCAAGGTCTCGCACTTACCTGTCCTCTCATAAATTAAACTGGATTTCATATTTATCAAGTAGTCAGAAATACAGCTACAGCATAACTGGCTCTTGACTTTTGGCAGCCATTAAATAATCCATAATGAAAAAAGCAATCTATTTACACAAAAGAAACTATAAAATATGTTTAAATTATAGAGGGTCTCTGTGTTTCCCACCTTTACAATTTGGATACCTTCCTATGAATTCGATGCAGGTTCTCTTGAACCAAGAAAATGTGGCACTTCTACAGAAGCAACATTCTAGTAAACATACACAACAGCCAGGTAATCCTCAAAATTCAGGATCAGGTCTATGCTACTGCAAGTAAGTTTTCCTGTTGTTATTGTTTCTGGACTTTGAAGTACATCCCCAAAGAACAGCCATCAGCCTTAGAGTTATGTCAAAAACTGTAGCTGTTGTACCAACCAGAATCGTCTAGATTGTCATGGAGCTATATGGCAGGAGGGCAAATTGAAAGAGAGAATAGGTCATGGAAGTTTTCTAAACTTCTCTTTAAAATGGGGAGGATGAAGCCTTCTTGAGAAAGGCCAGGGGAGATGGCTGCTGCTGTGGGAGAAGCATCAGAAGAAAGACAAGGTCTACAGAGGAAATTTTGGGCATATAAACAGACATTTTCAGACAGGACTTAGTGTGCCTGCATTCTCCCCTCCAGACATCCACTGGTTTGGAGGTTAGGATACCAGACTGGTCACTGGTTTGAGCTCCTCCAGGCAGAGGAAGCTGGGAGTCTAAGTCCTCTCCCATTTTGTCACAGTGTTTGAGGGGCCCCATGAACAAAACTCTTTCACCTCCCTCTCCTCCCTCCCTTCTAGCCCCTGAAGTGGGAGAGAAGCATCTAACCAATATTAAGTAAGTAATGAGATCCAGAAATTGGCTTTAGTCACAAACAGTTTTTTTTATCAGATTTCTATAAGTAGCTTCACTCCTTGGTATATGAAGGAAGTTTGTATAGTTGAGGGTTTCCCAGGACAGCAGATAAGCTGTTCTGTTCTACTTGCAATGTGCAAAGAATTTACTCATAAAGGTTTGTCTCTGAAAAATCACCCATCCTCTTTTTGAAGTTCCATAGAACAGGTTTGAAATGTTCATGTGAATGATTGAAAGCCATCTTTTGAGCATGCTAATGTGATTTCATACATTAAATTGTCTCTTAATAACAGTAAAATTGTGTTTTCTGTCATCCAGGGTTTATACATTTGCTTTAATAATTATAAGAGCAGGCCATTTTCTAGATAATTGCAAACACTGACAATTCACATTTAAGTTTATGCATAAGGATATTATAGGCACTGTAAATTTTATGCTTTATGAAAGATGCAGGATCACTCAGATACCTATCTTTTATGCACAGCCATTGATTGATGTGCCAGAGACTAATAAATTTTGTCTGAACAGTTTCACTGCAATCTGATTCCCATTCATTTGCATATGACTTCATTTTCTGAGCAGTGTAAGAGGAACACTTACTATTTCTCAGGAGCATTAAACTGACCTAAATCTGACATGGGGAGATAATTCTGGGAGGTGACAGAGAAGTGCATAAGCACCACTGATGGTGTTGAGAAGACTCAGTATCTGTGAGGTGCAACTGATTTTGTAGATAATACACAACCATCCAAAGGATAAGGCATAATTTGGAAATTCTAAAATTAGGGAACACTTTTAATACTAATCTCTGAAAGCTGATGCTTTTTCCAGCTGCAAAGAGATGTTATGGTGTGGTATAGGAAGTACTCAGATGCTATAGTAAGGGTTAAATCAGAAAAATCCACAGGGCAATTAAACTTCTCATTTCAGAGAAGGATTGGACAGAGTGCAGCAAATAAATCTTGGAGACCTGTATTGGGCAATAATGATAAAAGAGATACTGAATACTTGTTCATTATGTGAACACTATAACAAACAGAACTCATAGGGGGAAAAAAGAGAAATGTGATAATGCAATTTAGATTGTCATATAATTTATGCCAAAATACCTGACATTTTCACCTGAAGTTTTAATATTATTTTCTAACTTTTTTAAGTTTCATCTTACAATCTTAGTAATGGTTTTAAATGAGTTTTATTGCAACTTGTCCATGGTTTGGGGAAAAAACCCCAAACAAACCAAAACACAAAAAAAACCCCACATAGCAAAAAAATCCTTCAAATGTCTAGTTTTTGGTTAGTTTGACTAGGCTGCCTCCTGTAGTCATCAGAGAGATACTGACAGTGAGTGAAAGAATGCTCCAGAAGACAATTCAGAGCATTTATATGGGCCTAGAGCGTTTACATAGAACAGTTTCCATTTAACTGAATGAAATGGCTCTATATCCTAAACCTGGATCACATTTTCAAAGATAAATATCCTTTCACATATTTCTAATGGTCATTATTGCAAAGGGGACAACATGTTAATCTGAGCAATTTTATACTCAGTTGTGTCAGACTTCAATTTTGCTGCTGTACTACCCTCCCATCCCGTTATTTTACTGCTATGAGTTTTCAAGGCATCTCAGTCAAACAGAATGTACTTTGAGCCAGAGCTGGCTTTCTAACTACTGGCAAGTGTCTTAAATGTATTCCCTACTTTCATTTGTTGAGGTTTTCTTTTCTTCCTCCTTCCTCCTAAGCCTTACATACAATGTGCTTAAAATTTGGATAATTCAGTTGTCAAATTTAAGTACACAAGTCTAAAAATAAGGCCTCTGTTCTTGCTTATTGAATGATATCAAGCTATGAATAGGCAGCGTTTAGGCAACTACTGTAATTTCAGTTTAAGGTTCAATTCACATTTGTCCATTGTCATTATGATCAGGAAGTTACTTAATGAGTAGTTTTATGTAATGGAACTATCTTAAATTATCTGAAATAACTATTCATGCTCACCCCACTGCAGTTTCATTTGTAATATCATTTTCTTCTGTTCAAACAACGGCCGAACGTGTAGCTCATTCTCTTTGCAAGTTTAATTTTGATCTGTAACAAACAGCCACCCTTCACCTTGCTAGACTACACACTGATTTACATATGTTCATGACTCTCCAGTTCTGAATGAGAGAGAACAATGTTTATTAGCAAATGCCATTCTCCCTGCCTTGTCCTTCCTGAAAACATTCCGGCCAGGGATTCCCTACCCCCCCCCCCCCCCCCCCCCCAACCCCAGCCATAAACCCTTCTCAATGGCTTTCAGCATAGCAAGTTGGACCAGATTACTCCTTCTTTATGGGGACAATTTCCAGTTCTTCATGCTTGTTACCTAGACGTAGGTAACACATACATGGTAAAATCTGACCCCAAGTTCAGAAACCACTGATCTTTTTTTTTCTTTTGTTGTTGGAGAAACATGTTACAGGCAGAATTCCATGTGATTTGTTTAGACTCTGTCCCTGCTTGTTGCTCAAGTAGTTTCTCTGCACCAGAAAGCAGCCATAACTACAGAGAAGGTAACGGACAAGGAGACAGCATCTCCTCTATAGCCAGGTGAGTAAGAATCTGAACATGCGAGGAAACATCAGGAATATGGAAGAACTCAGAAAGAGGGGGAGGTGGAATCAAAAAACCCAGGACATTATTACAGAAATCCATGCTTGAAAGGTGAGTAGGAACAAGCTGTCTCCTAGGGTAGAGAAAGGTGACCATGGTTGTCAGTTGTGTGCGATGGGAGTCTTGATTTTCTTTCACAGACTATCCTAAGCTCTTAAGAAAAGTGAATCCAAGGAATCCAGTCATGTGAAGGAAAAGTATACGAAAAATCCTTACTTTAAACTAGATAGCACAGCTCAAATGTCAGACATTGGAAGTGCAATACTGAATTTACATTACAGTAAAGTGCTCTGAAATGAGATGCAGACCAGAATTGTTAATAGGAACTATCCAGCAAGTATATTTATGGGAATCATAAATAGCTCACAAACAGGGAGGGGGGAGTGAAATTAACCAAATCAGCAATTCATTATGAATTATTTGGTCATTTTTAAAGGAGGATGACAAGGACCAGGGTCTCCTTGTGTCCTAACAGTAAGGTGAAGTGCGGTCAATCAGCACAGACAGCCTAGGGGACAGCAGCTGTAACAAGAGCACACCCCTGTCAGAGAAGCCAGGCTTCCATGTGTAGGACATACAGAAATACCCAGAAAAGTAAGGGAGGGAGGAAGGAATCAAAAAAGAAAGGTGAAAACAAGCAAACAGCAAAATAAATGAAACTCACATAAACTAAAACCCCTGGAACTGTTTTCAGAGATTAAGAAGTTTTCTTTTGATTTTTTTTCCCCTAACATTTTAGCTCAGTGTTCTTTTGCTTCATCAACTTCAGAAGGGAATACTCAGTCTGGATATGATCTAAACACCAAGAAGGCTCTTACCTTTTAAACAGAAGGGGTCCAATTCCTCCGAAATAAATGTTGGGAAAGTAGGTGATGTTTGCTGTGATCTTCTGGCAAGTCCTCCAAATGTGATGGCAAACTTTTCCTAATATCCACTCTATGTCCATTATCTCAGCCTATCTGTACAAATCATTGTCTTACCCACTTTTTTCCTGTACCTAAGTTCACATCTCTAGCCAGCTGATTTTTGGATGTTAACACTATACCCTCTGCATTGTCCCACTCATTGGAGACCTATGATCCTGAGGGTCAATACAGCTATACAGCCAAATAATACAGCAGTCTGTAGCCCATGCCATGCTGATTAAAAAACAAATAACAGTAAAATATTGGAGGTTGGTGAGGACCATAATTTTTTTCTTATTTTCCCCTTACATGAACATGATTCACAATATTTTCTTCACTTGCTTCTGAAGAGGACTCCAGTCTTGAGCTGAAGTCAGCAAGAGGTGGATGGTCCACCACTTCCCCTGCAAATTTTCATTAATTTCTACCTTTTCAGCTAAAAAAATATGTACTGTATTTTTAATTTTTATTTTCAGCTTTTAGACCTTAATTCCTTCTATACTTCTCCCCCCCCCCCCCAAAAAAAAGATTAAAGAACCCTTTGTTCCCTGGTGTTTTTTCCCTATGTATGTGGTTATAAACCATTATCAAATCACCTTTCAATCTTCCTATTTATAAGCTTTACAAAATGAGTGCTTTACAAAATGAGTGCTTTAAATTTCTTGCTGTAAGTCATTAAGTCTCTGGCCATTAAATAATTTTTATGGCTCTTTTTAGCACTCTCACCAACATCCTTCAAAAATATGGAGACCAGAACAGCACCGAGTATTGCAATAACAATCACACAAAGGTAAGCTTGCCTCCCTCTACTCCTGTGTTTATATACCCATGGATGGCATTAACTCTTTTCCCACAGCACCACATAAAAGTTTTTAGAGCCATGTATCTACAGTGACCCCTAAATTCCTTTCAGAATCACTGCTTTCTAAGACAAGTTACTTCATTCTCTGGGCTTAACTTGTATTTCTCAGCCTGTTACCTGGCATTTGGTGAGACAGAATGAAGCATGTTGTGATTGAAGGGTACCCATTTGCCAAGAGAGTAGCACCTGCAGTAGTAGCACCAGCTTTTTTTTTTCCATGCCATCAGTTCTCACCTCTTCTGCAAGCTTATCACAAGTGATTTTGTATTCACTTACACGTAGTTGGTGGAAAGTTTGCTGCTAAGAGCTTTCTCAGATCCTAGGCAATACAAGCAGGGAGAGATTGGCACCAAAGGCTGGGAGTGGGCTTTGTTTCAGTCATATATAAGGTTTCTTCTTACGAATGCCTCCAAACACACACCCTAAATATGCCTTTGCTTTCCACACAGCTAAATGGAGAAAAATAGATGTAGAGAAATCAGTGGGCTTGCTCACAGTTATGCTCAGAAGTAAGGAATAGGATTCATGTTTCTACGTCCTATTATTTGTACTCTTTGCCTAATCAGCTGTATCCTGTTTAGAATTTTTGCCTCTTTTTCCATGTATTTTCCCTTCTCCTCAGACAAAAAAAAAAAGGAGAAAACTCCACAAACAAAAGAATTACCATGGATTTTTTTAGCTGTCTGTCTTTCTAAAGGAGGTGTGCTACCTCGGTCGGTAGCTGAATGCTGAACTTCTGGAAGCTGCTTTAACTACACTGTCGAACTATGCAACTATACTGACTTGTGCCTTTAAGAGAACATTTTTCTGTGTCGCCTTTAGGAAGAACTTGGTGGCATTTGCTAGTGGTCACTTTCTGATACCTGTGGAGTTTTTTGTGCTCTTGAGTTGTCTGGCTAATAGCAAAATAGACTGATTCTGTCTGGAGTTCAAGTTTTGCCCATGCCAGTATTAGCAGTGTCTTCACAGATAAGGAGAATGAATGTACAGGTTGTGAGATGAAAGAAAAGTCTGACTTGGAGCCAGGTCTGCTGGGAGATTTATGGTCAAAAAGGAGAAAAATTCCTGGGGAGGATGAATCAAGGCCAGGAAAGAGGGAAGCTAACCTCTGAGGGGAGGTCTTAGGGGAAAAAGGCATACCTGTCTAAGTGATGGTGCAGATATCCCCATGGAATTGGAGTGCCAGGCTCAGGAACAAAGAGACAAAGATTAGAGTTGGTGCTTCTGGCTTCCCCCTTCAGTCTAGACATCATTAAAAACTGCAGGAACTGATTCAGTGTGTGGAAGTTACATGACCCCGAGGTCACACAATAAGCTTGTTTCATAAGTCATATGCAGTATCCACCTCTGTTTTCTCATTCAGTTTCTCTCTTGCTCTCCCGTTCCACTTCTAGCCTCCAGTCCTAGACTTTTCCTTTGAGACCATTATCACATCTCTCTCTCGTCATCACTCAGACCTATCCCACCATGTGTCTCACCTTGCAGGCCCATGTTCTTCTCCCATTACACTCTAAGAACAACAGCCCTTTCCACCCCAGGCTTCCATTCCAGTCTCTGTCTCTCCATGCTTTACCCTGGTATCCTTCCTCTCGTACTAATGCTAGGCTTTATCTCTCGTGTATATGAGTCTGGGAGGTTTCTTACTGCATCCCCCGTGAGTCTTTTGTAGGATGTCACTGAAATCACTAGATTCTCTCTAGAACAGACTCAGTTTTCAGTGCAGCTGCTGGACCACGCATGGCCTGAAGCATGTTAGAAGACAATTGCAGGGAAAGTCATTCTCAGTCCTGGCTGGAGCATTGCCAGTGCAGATGGTATCCTTTGGGAATATATAACTGTTAAAAAATTAATAAGATCACTACCAAGCATGAGCAAACAGTGATTTCCAAAGAAGTAACAAGTTTAGTAGACTTTTACAGAGACAGCAAAAGTCAGATCTCTGAAACAGCCACACTGTCTAATTTCAAATTCCAAATTGTGAGAATGCTAGGCCTTTCCAAATAATGTAGTTGTCTACAAAATGTTTTTGCTTTGCCTTATGCAGGAAAGATAAGGAAAAGTTTCTTAGCAGGATGGTAAAATCGGTTTGTCTAACTTGATTTGACTTTGCAGTAACAATTTTGAAACAAGGCAGAAAAAAGCTATCATTTCAGAATAAAATGAGTCACATCACTTATTTTATAAAGCCTTCAGTATAACTCACTAGTTGAAATTATCCAGGGAATCAGAATTAACACACTTGGCTGGTGAGGAAAAAACAAACCCAATGCACAAATCATTGGCATTTTCGATAACGTCTATAAATGCTGACAAGTCACAGCTCCATGGCATCCTCCCTAATCCAGTGGTGCAACATTATTGCAGTGCTAACTCAGAGGGTCACTGATTCAAACAACTTCCTCCCGCATATAACCTTTTCTTAGAGCTCTTTTGTTTAAGCATTGACAATACCAAGGCCTGTTTGCTTTTTGATACATGATTTTAACTTCCAAACTTTATCCACATCATGTAGCACTTTACCCATTTAATAGAGACTAGTTTTTGTCCTGGATTTATCATTGTTCTATAACTGTGTTTTAACTGTGTTTCTAATCTGTTAAATCATATCTTCTGAAATACAATCTATATTGATATAAAACTAATTTTTTCTTAATTTGGTTTCTGAAAGTATTGTAAGAAACCTTTTCACATACAATTTAATATGTGTTATGAAAGGGTGAGCTATCAAGTCTGATATTTCTTTTGTTGAACAGATAATGTCTTACTTTCTTCTCTTGAATTATCCTAATTATAAACAAAACTGTATTACAAATGTGTATTAAACAATTAGTTGTGGATACCATTCTTTCTGCAATTATGCCATTGTTTCCCTCTCAGTCTACTTGGATATTTACTGATAGCTTTTTTCTTAAATATTTAGAGGGTTGATTTACCTGTTTTGATTTTTGCTCTGAATCTTCTTGAAGTGATGCCTAAAATTCCTTGTATGACAAGTGATACAGTAAATAAACTCTAAGAAATTCCAAACCTAGATCTTTGCGTCAGGCTAGCCATGAAAAAGCAGTAAATCCAGAATAAATATATTGATTTCAAAGGCTGTGTTCTGAGCTTGCAGACTTACATGAGAAAACAGTGTTTGGCCCATTGATTTCTACTAACTGTTTGTATTTCCTTATGTGATCATTACATCATGCTTCCAGTTTGAAATAAAGTTTCTCAAGGTTGAGTCTACAGCAAGTAATAAATTATTAGAGGTAAGGAAGTCCCACAAATTCTAAGTATGCATTAAATTCACCATTTAAGAAATGCTAGACTGGGAAAAGGTGTATTTTATAATTTAAATTCCACTTACATAAGCAAACAACCTGAGAGCAAATAGAAGAATCAAAGGTGTATCTTGGTCTGTGTTATTATCAATCAAAGATCTATGGTAGGCCACTAATCTGAATCTTCAGAAGCAGGTTATGCCCATGGATGTAGAGAAAGAGATTGCTGGGGTAAAGTGTGTTCTGCTAACCTTCACCTTGGAGAGAGCAGTTTGTAAACTGATCCACTTACTGTGTTATTTGTCAAAAGAAAATTTAAGTCAGATATAGCCATGGAATATTGCCATGGTTAACATGGGAAAATGTACAGATACTCCCCTATAAATAACAAGTAAACAGATGTGCTTTCTGTAACTAAATGTTAATTCTACACAGACAGGGGAATATATGCAGCCTACATAGAGGTCTTCTTTCAAAATTTTGTGACAAAGTTGTTCTGAGGGTCCAAATTCTCAGTATCCTTTTCCAGTGGTGATTCATGGTGTACATGCAACATAACTCCCCATAATTTTCTTTTGATTGGCACAAACCTTGTGGCAATTCTTATGACCTTGTGAATGTGAAAAATTCACATGCCTTGTGAATCAAAGCTTGGAAAGTAATAAAAAAAGGACATTAGAAAAGGCATAACAATGATTATGTCTTCTATTCAAACTTCCATGCACCAGAATTCAGAGGTTTATTCCAATAAACCTGGAGCTTGCAGCAAGAGTGTCTAAAGTTTGTTTCTCCTGAGATGTAGCTGCATCACATTTTCTCTATGGCCAGAGAAGGCTAGTCTCTGAGAATCTGAAGGCCAGCTCATTTCCTCCACTATTGCAATTCCCATAAACTGAGTGTAACAAAGGTTGTGATTCAACACCTTCTATCAGTGTTTCCTGACATGTTCTAAGACACACCTGACCCATGAGACCATTCCAGCTTTTAGGGATCATTGGAACAACACAGTTCCTTCTGCTCCTACCATTTTCCTGGGATTTTTATTTTAAATATTAAGAACTTTTACCATCTCAATGGCAACTTAGGGTCCCCTATAGACAAAATTCACTCCCACATTTCCAGTCAAGTTTGACTCTCCAGCAACAATGTGCAGCTGGGGTGGTGGGAAGTTACCAGATTGCAGTAATCATTATAGTAAAGTTTCACATAAATGCAAATATGCAAACGAGGTTAATTAAAATAGAAAAATGATCACAGTAATTGACCTTTACACAACTCAGAGTTATGGACTTCAAATGGGAAAATAAGTACAACCAGGCGAAGGTGATGAGATAGTATTTTTTACTCTGTGGCAGTCTTCCCTTTTGTTGCATGTCATTTTAATTCCACTCACAGGATAGAATTTGTGCTTCAGGAATCCTTACGCAGAAATAAAGCCCAAGAACTTCCTTGTAAATGCCCTAGGGTTTTTTGTCATCTTGGGCTTTTTTGAGCAGATTAAGGAGGAAAATAGCACCTCAATTCTTTTGCAAGCACTTGTGAAAAATCCTGAGCCAATCTAAGCTTTTTTCAACTCCAGTTTCTTCTTTCACTTATCAAATAAGGCCATTAAATAATCTCTGTCCTTGTCCAGGTCATGGTGCTTCCTTCCTTGCTGGAGCTCACTAATACAGCAGAATTCTATCCATATCCTATTCTGGTTGTTTCGTGAGTTAAAGTGGCACCATGGTCCACAAGTGGCAAAAATTAACTGGCAGGACTCCACAGCCTCAGGCGGAAGGTGGAAAAGGATGTTTGCCTTTTGGTGGAAGCAAACTATGAGATCACGTCTGCTTAATCATGTGGATTTGACCAAGGAACACAGAGATTTTTTGACAAACTAACTGTAGCTCCACAGAGCTACAAAGAGCTCCACAGCCATCACCTTTGTGGTCTTTTTACCAAGAATACAGCAGTGCTCCAGAAACATCTTGGGCCTAGCAAATAAACTACCCAGGTTGTGACCTCTGGAGATCCCTATTTTTTCTCCTTAAAATTAACTGGGTCAGCTAAGAATTTGCAAGGTCTAACGCCACCAACACTGATCCTGCTCATCCTGTAAAAAGGATAGAAACCCAGTGTAACTAGTAAATAACACGATGCGACTTACTGTACAGGATCTAACACTTCAACATGAGATGTTTGAATCCTCACATCTCTCTTAATACAGGAGGTTAGAGCAAACAGTATCCTACGAAGATGTTCTTCAGTAAAGAAGTGAGGGGTTTCAGTGGGATGAAATGATGTCCTGGACAATGAGTGCTTTAAATACCATAGGAATGAGAGATAAAATCATAATATCATTACATGATACAGTCTTTAGGTAGCAGTATTATTTAGTAGCAGTCAAAGAATAGGAAGAAAAACAAAAGTGAAAAAATTTAATGTTATGACTTGACTGAAAAGAATGTAATGAACAAACATTTGCAAGTGACATTTAGTAATTAAGTGGATGGTGAAAGAGCCAAGGTCTACAAGGAACGAGTTAGAAAATAATGAGAGGTGGAACTAACCTGCACAAACCCTCTACTTTAGCTGGTTACAGACAAAGATTTTTTTGCAGCAGCAGGGGTCTGCCCTGAGCAAAGCTTCCAAAATATGACCACAAGTTATAAAACCTTAAATGAGCTCACAGGCGACAAAGCAATATGCCTTTCACTGTTACCTGAGTGTGTGGGAAATGAGTACATGTATTTAAAAGTTAACATTGCATAGCCGAGTCCTTGCCTGAGATTCTGGAATGACATGTATTTTAAAGATCTTGTGGACCAGTACAATGCAGTAGTCAAGGATCCTTCCTGAGGTCCTGGCTGGATTGGCAGGTCTTTGTTTAAAGTCATAAGCAATCAGATGAGTTTCTTCTGAACCATCTGTTTACATATACAGTGTACAGCCTCCTGGCTTTTGTTGAAAAAAATCCCACCACCATTGTTGAAAAGCCCCCATCTATTTTTCCTCCTTGCTTAGAGAGTTACAAATAGAAAGTTTCTCTTTTCTAAATCAACAAACTTTTGTGAACTATTATTTTTTCTGAATACTCAGCAAGAAAACTACAGTCAGTTTCTGCAGCCTCCTTTGTGACATGCAAATATTGGGAATTCATATGTATTTAATTGCAGAGAAAAGAATGTTTTGTCATTTTTCTGTAGAAAGCAAGCACCAACACAGAAATGCAACAGGCTCTTAATTTGATAAGAGGTCTTGTACTGCAATGGATTTTATTTATTCCCATGGGGGACTCTGAGCTTTCCCAGATCTACCTTGTACCACAGAATTTCCTGATGGTCTTCATCAGCTTTTGAAAACAGAATTGTTACAAATGAGAGCTTACAGTGGCAGCCCTGGTTTATTTTATGCAATGCTGCTACATAATAATTGTATTAGGAAAGTTTGGCAGCATTTCACAGCTGCACTAAGTCATGTTAATGGGTGGTATCCAGTTGCTGATGTTGAAACTGCTTCTACACAGAAGCTGATTTAATAGGTTTGCTCACTAGCAAAGGCTCACTCGTTTCTTTCATTTTTTAAAACGAGGCCTCACATTATCCAATTTATATGTCTGATGAAAAGTCTCAATAAAGGGTGGATAAAGTGGTATGGAATGAAACCTGAGCACTCACCAAAAAATCCCCAAATGAGATTTCCATATACATCTATTTCATTGTTTTCTAACCAAGAGACCAGAAAGAAGAGTCTTCTTAAGTTACAAGTTTAAAGTAGTTTCAGGTTTATTTGATACCTCTGAGACTCTACTAAATTTTCCCAGTCTTACAAGCCTGTGCCCCATGTAAACCTCAGCTGAGGTCAGATTGATTAAATTAAGATTGATCTAATTAAGAGCTCATGCACTTCATGAAGTGGAGATTATACAGTAGTTATAGGGTCCAGGGTGATCCAACTTACAGGTAGTGCCAAGTGTGCTTGTGGAAGTCCTCCCTTCTGTTGACTCTGGAGCAGTGCTTGCCTCACCTCCCTACAAGAGCCTCTTCTCCCCTCCATTCCTACAAGGATGCTTCATCCTTCCTCCATGCACAGAAACACAGTTACCTGCCCACGTGGTGCAAACAGCTGCTCCTCTTGGCCACCTGCACACCTTCAAACATCTGTCCAAGCGGGCGATCCACCTCCCCGCACAGTGGTAGCAAATTACTTCTCTCTTCTTTTTCATCAGCGACTATCTGTTTTGCTTATCCTTGTGCCAGCAGATGCTCATGCTTCCCAGCTGTACCCGGCATGGAGCCTGTCTGAATGTGCCAGGGTGAGTGCAAGGAAAGCTCTGCACAAATTCTTCTTCTTGTCTCCCAGAAGGCAGTGGCCAGGTGGAGCAACTTGTGGACCATTTTCGGCCTAGGGGTGTCCTTCCTTATCCTTCACTAATAGGCAGGTGGGTGATAACCAGCATCATTTCAAACCCTAAGCGTGTCTTACTTGTAGCATGCTGAGCAGGCTCCAGATGTGAACCTGGCACTGGCTCGTCAGGAAACAGAAACAGCACTACTAGATCCTGTCTCTGCAAGGAGATCGGGGCTCACCAAGTAGTTCAAGCTAGTTAAAGTGGTCTGCATCTGCATATGAAGATGATGAAATCTCAGGCACTGAGAGAGTTTCAAGCTTATAAACACTGCAATTTATGCATTTGGATGGCTCAGGAAGAAAGTGGCAGACAGAATGATTAGGCACTTGGCTAAACATAATGTGTGCAAGTCTCATGTAGTGGTTCAGTTTATTTTATGGGACCAGATCACCTGATATTAATACAAGAAAAAATAACATACCTAAGCAAGCCTGAAATATTTCCAAATAATTAAAAAACATCATTACCTCCACGGTTATTAACCTGTGATAAACCTAATAATGTAAGTGTTAAGCACTTGCTTTCTTATTTCATTTTTCCAAAGCTATCCCTTTCTAAACTCAGAGAGTCAGGAAGCCTCTGTTGCATTTCCAGGTCTAGAACCCACATGGCTGACACTTTTCAGAGCATCCTTCATGGAAGCTTAGGGACAAGTCTGATAGTGCCTAACCTGTCAGACAGAAGCCTTGCTACATATCATGTTTTTTTGCCAAACAAGCAGAGCTCATTTAATGTGGGGCTGGAAGGAGGAGAACCATGAGCATAATATTCCTTCTTGAAAGAACTTCCTAAGGAGTTTCTCCATGCTTCATAAGGAGTGAAGAGACCTTGTCACTGAAAGATGAAACGTGGGGTACAGTCTTTGTCCCAAGCAGTAACTATGATTTTTATTGGATGAAATAAGTCCTTGGACTAGGACTGGAAATCCAACTGAGAATATTTAAAACTTCATGATGGATAGGAAGTAAAAATCACCCTTGAACTCAGTGACCAGTTCCTGGCATATCCTGCCTTAGCACACTGCATTTTGTAGCTTCTGTTTTGAGGAGGAAAATAATTTGCCTGGATATTACTTTTGAAAAACCCAAATTTATGTTGCCCTGTCCTTTTTGTAAAACTACTTGTAGCATTAACAAGGCTATGCAAGGTTTCATGCATCACTCAGTCTTACAGCGTTATATTGACAGTTCAGGAGAGATACAAGAGTCATTTTAAAAGGCATTTGCTCTTTTAGTAAAACCAAATATTGAAGTATGGTACACGCTACATGAAGCAGACAGCACCTTACAGCGACACATTAAAATAGAAATGACATATATACGACTATGACCAAAGTAAAACTATTGTTCACTTTAATTACGTGGTAAAAAGAGTAAAAAGTACTTCTTAGGCTATGGTTTACAGACCAGGACCAGGCTGAGAAATTAAAGATCATATGTCTAAGACTTTTAGTTAAGAAATAACAAAGACTACATGAAAACAGGAACTTTTAACAGCACAGAATATTCACAAGGTTGACTCAAAACACGGTTCACCTTTCAGCATTGTACAGAAGACACTGTTAAAATAAATGGTGCTAATTTCATGTGAAGGTAAAATGGCCTGATTGACAGCTGTGGGAAATTTTATTCAGGAAACAGTGCTAGAGAGGCAAATTTCCCTACATTGTCATCCATGGTCATCACCAATTTGCCTTACCTACAAAGAGCTATCATAGGGGTAATTACTGCGTCAAACCTACTTGTATCTTTTCTGGTCTCATGGCTTCTGTCTCACTAGGTTTTAGATTGATCCTGTCGAGCTCATTGCACGTAGTCCAGCCAGCAGGTATCATATCACACTGGTGACAGTTTGAGGAGTGTGACAGACCCTGAACCAAATACCAGCGTGTTTCTCTCTCTGCAAGTGCATCTGTGCACTAGTGAGATGTGCAGCACAGCAGGCAGCAAAGCAGTTGGTGCTGACGGACATGCCCATGCCTGTGTCTGTGTCCATGTCCCTGCCCATGCCCATGCTCTTGCATGTTAAAGGAGGAGAAAGAGGAGGAGAAGGAGAAGAAGGAGGAGGAACAGAAGGTATTACCTGGCACCGGACCAGGCATCTACTGCAATCCATGGAGAACCCCATGCCATTGCGCATGGCTGTTCCCAAAGGAGCTGCTGCCATGAAGAGCACATGCTGGAGAAAAGATGGGAGCAGGAGGGAGGAGCAGGGAGGAGATGCTGCGTGCTGTCTGTGACTGCCCACTATGCCCTAGTGAAGCTGACCCTGTGAAAAGGGTCATTAACATTAGTTTGTCTTTTTGTTTGCCAGCACCTGAATCAGTAATTCAATATTTATATTAACTGAAAATTAATTAGTTTAATTTTTCTCAGTTTAAGTAAGTCTGTTCTGTCCACAAAGATAATTGATAAGGCATCTCCCTCTCATCTCAATGGACAGATCCTTGGGTGGCATGGTCTAGTGTGAGGCATCCCTGTCCATGGCAAGAGGGCTGGAACTCGGTGAACTTAAGGTCCCTTCCAACCCAAACCATTCTATGAGTCTATGATCTTTTTTGTTCTTGTTCTTCCTATTTTCTCCCCCATCTCAATGAGAGAGGATTGCATGAGCAGTTGGGTGGGATTTTGGCTTAGTCAAGGCTAACCCACCACAGATTCTTTTTTAATGAAATTATGTTTAAATACCTGCTTTTCTGTTGTGTTTTGGGGTTTTTTTTGTCTGCCTTTAGGCGTTTGCAAAACTTCTTCAGATAAAATCCAAATGCAAGAAGACTACTCTTTAGTTCAGGATATTTTGCATTTGAGTAAAAGCATTCCCCCGAAATTCAACCTGAAGGATAAAAGAGAAGGTTCTTCAAAGACATCAAGTGGAATTAAGTCACCCAGAATATTTTGTTAAGCTTTGGATGAGGCCCTTGGGGAAATTTCTAAGCAGAGTTTGTGATCCCTCCATGTTCTCTACAGCTAAAAGAAAATTTAGAATTGAAGTTAATACACTTTGAACCTAAAATCAATACAAACTAGGAATAACCCAGCAGTGAATAAGTGATTTTAATTCAAAACAGAAAGCGGAATGCATCTGCGGTCATTTTAGATTTAGAAAAATTAATTAACTTTGACACAACTACAAGTGAGCTGGCTCATTGCACGTCTTCCGAAGTCCAAGACAATCATCTTAACAATCATGCTTAGTATAATTTGAGTAAATGGAGAAATACATTTGAAAATGTCAGAATCACAGTCGATATAATTGACCAGAAAAGGGAGAACAGCTTTAATACTCCCTTATGCAGCCAATGAAATGCTCTATTTTCATGAGACTATCCCGGACAGGTTTAAATTTAATATTATAAACAATGTGTTCAGCACCCTGTAGAAAATGAGATGGAAACTCACTGAGTTCCTCGAGTTGTCACTGCAGATAGAAGTTTTGATGACAAACTTGGAACAAAATAAGGTTCTTGTCCCAGTGAGACACTAACTGGTCTCAATAATCCTAAAGCTAATCGGGATGAGGGATGCTGAAAGTTAATAGATTCTGATGGAGCACCGTGGCTTACCTGTATTTCCCTGCTACTTGCAAAAAGTGCTTTTGTGAGGTCTTTATACTGAAGATTAATCTTCAGTATAAAGAATTAATACAGTATAAAGATTAATACATGCTAGGCTGAGGAACAGAAATAAAGGGTGATGACACATGGAGATCTTTGAAAGTCACATAGTGAATTTGAATGTAAATTATAAGAAAAACGTTTCAAAATAAAAACAAACCAAAACAAAAAACCCCACAACCTTCCCTCCCCCCCACCCTGGCATATCACCAAGCTTGCTTGGAGATCTTACTTGTTCGTTTCTATATAAACCACATTTCCACAGTATTTTGTTTTCAATTGGTTTTTGCTTTCGTTTTGAATAGCTCACATTAATAGTTTCTGTTTTGTGGACAGTCTTTGTGCTGAAAATTACTGATATTAAATTGTGAGGTGGACTCCTTGATGTCATTTTTGTCACTGAGTGTATTGATTTCTTTGATAAAAAGAAAACAACCCTGCTTTTTTGACACTGAATAACCTAAAAACTCCAAATAAATATCAGAAGTAGCTGGTAGCACAGAAACAATAAGACTGTATTATTAATATCCTTTGTTTCTTTTTATATGAATTTGATTCTTTGCTTCTTTCATCCTTTTGTTCTTTTAATCACTGCTTCTTTTCATCAGTGCTCAGTGTCTTTCTGCTTGTTGCTTCTGTTAGAAGGCAACATTAATTACAATAATAATAATGGTTTTATTAAACAAATCTAATTTTACAAAAAAGTACTAAACCTCAGTTTTCGCTGAACACATCAGCAATCACAACAGATGACCTCTCTTGGTTTTGCTCTGCTTTGGTTGGTTGGGTTTTTTTCCAGGGGTTGTTTTTCATCAGCACAGAAAGATCCAGAAAGATGTTTTTTTTCTTGGGTTTATTCTGTGAGTGATCCTCTGATTGTTTGTACTGTCTGTATCTGCTATGCTTCTGCTGTGTGCATACATAGATACACATTGAAAACAGATTTACCTCTTATGCTTATCACGACTGAAGGATAGTCTCTATATCCACAAGCTCAATGAGATTTTACCCAACTGTCAGACTTGCAAAGAAAATACAGCAAATTGAAACAAAATCCAGTGCAGTTTAAAAATACTCTGTGGTGGCTGGACAGTGAACTCAGGCACTTGGCTACCTTGGAGGGGAAAGGAGAAGCCTGGAATTCTGCAAATTGCTTTCTGGTGTATCCCAAGGAAAAGGGTGGGAATTCCACTACTTGGCTTATTGATTTCAATGGCTTTTTTTGGCTGTGTGGGGAATATGAATAGGTGCAAGCATGATTTTCCCCAAAAGACCAGGTATTAATGAAATTAGGACAAAGTTTGTGAACAAAACCACTGAAATAGATGCACTGGTCAGGAACTGAGACATCTGAGGTTTTTCCATATGTAATGGATATGATGACAAATTCTGATGGCTTTATTCAGGGCTGAACCAATGAAAGCCATGAACTGTTTGTCTGGAAAGGAAGCAAAGTAAAAACCTCTATACAGGGTGTACAAACCTCCTTCCAGTTTGCACAGCTGGTTACCTACAGGTGTCCAGGTGTGCACAGAAGAAAAAGATGGATTAGGTAGAGAACAACTTTGTGAAGAGCTTTACATCTTGTACTAACATCTCTCAGAACTGAAAACCAAAACCCCTTAATTCACTCCTCAGCTCCTCCTATTAGACTTTCACAGTTTTCTTCATACTGAAAGATAACAGTGTGGGCTCTTCTCTTCCTCTCCCTTCCCTTTCAAACTTTCCCAGAATTGTGAAACACTTTTAATTTCAATGTCATCTTTGAATCCTGTTTAATCCTTCTGCCCAAGTATGGAGCAATAGCATAGACTTTCCTGAACTTTGTACAAACTCAGAGAGCTCCTTGAAGACTAGGAAAAACTATAAAGGTATGGATACAAGGATCTAAAGCTTAAATAGAGTATCTATCTGAAGTACAGGTCTGCTGAATTAGTGGTCTTTTTTCTTGAGTTATTAACCCAAGTCCAGGAAGCAAATTCATAAAGGTTTGAAATACTGAGTACAATAGAAGAATGCCTGAGATGATATACTCAGCTGTTGAAACTTTTCAGAGCATAATCCATACAGTAATTCAGTACATACCCAATGTCCCTAATGGTAGTGATGACATTTTAATCTTTGGCAAAATTCAGGAAATAAATACACAACAAAAACTCCTGTGATATTTGACTGCCTGACAGCCATTAACCTAACATTTCACAGTGCTAACTGAAACTAAATGAAGTAATGTTATACTCCACCACCACCACCACCCCCCCCTCCCCCCTGCAAAAATGCTTTGGAGATAGATGTAAAAAATATTACAGCAACAAAACGACAAAGGAGCTTAACATTTCTATTGCAAAATCTCTTTACATACAGCCCAACATTCTGTATCATTGTAACATCACTTCTCTTCTGATGAGCTTAGGTGGAGAGTCCTTAATGGAAGCCAGGGAAATTACGAAGGTGTGATTTCCTTCCTTAAATCTGTCTCCTCACTGACCTTACCCCACGGCTGAGCCTGCTAGAGACTTCCATCCATGATCACTTATACATTTTACCAGATTTTTTCCCAGTGACTACAGGATATAAATTACTGTCTCCTGGTTTGGTCTGAGTAAAATATCATGTGTGAACAGTGATGGTTGATGATGTCCAGATGTCTGGATCTCAAACTATGACATCTTTCTTAAG
Organism: Nestor notabilis; assembly: GCF_000696875.1. Classification (NCBI taxonomy): domain Eukaryota; kingdom Metazoa; phylum Chordata; class Aves; order Psittaciformes; family Psittacidae; genus Nestor; species Nestor notabilis. The sequence goes on from NW_009914029.1 coordinate 272,155, forward strand.
ACAATGTTTCAATACCAACTGTCTCTAACATCATGTCCCTCTGTAACTTCAGGCAAGTTAGTCGTGGCAAAACAACCAACCAACTAAAATAACAACAGAAACAGCAGCACCCCCCCCCCCCAAAAAAAAAAACCCCAAACAAACCCCAAAACCTAACCAAAACTATGCATTCAATTTGCCTGTCCAGCTTAGCCGTCTAGAGTTTGAAATTTCAATGAGAAATTGAACAATTGTAGTCACTAGGTTTTTACAGAGCTTTTACTAACCATCAGCTGAGCAAAAAACATTGCAACAAATACTTACACAACATTTGCCAGTGCCTTTTCTGTTAAAGAATAGACAAATAGTTTTCAGCCTATTAAGTTATATAGGAACTCTGCATAGAGCCATTATTTTGTAAATGGCTCTATGCACAAAAATGCACATGCAGCTGATCAATTACCACATGTACAAATTGAGTTATTTGAACTAGAGAAATGAGGAAAAGAAGCTTTTCCTTCTCTCCCACTCTTTGAAAAGAGAAGTTGATATAGGGTTACAAGAACTGTCTTTATGAAGCCAGATAAAAAGCTGCTCAGGAATTCATCCAGTGTGGACACTTCATGAACCCAAAGACAACTGAAAAAACACTGGTAGCTTTAAACATGTCAAGTGATGGGGTTTTTTTAAATAGAATTTTATTTACACACTTTCCAAAAGATGCAAACTTGCTCGAGTGCCTGCTTTTGCTTCCAGAGTGAAGACATACCCAACCAATCTCTTAAGATAGAAACTATCTATCTTGAAATTTCTTCGGATCAGTTATGTTCGCCCTGTCTGTTAAGTGCAAACAAATACCCAGATCTGTTAGTCTCCTGTGAGTTCAGTTGTGTTCTTTGAAATGACTTGCCAGCACTGTGAGTGACATATCCACCCTCTGGTAATTTGTCATTGATAGATTATTCTTTAATTAAAGTTTCAAGATGGATTTGCTTGTACTCAGGAATAGCTGGCTTCACAGTTTTTATCTGGAGGCATAAAAGGTAACAGTACAGATCTATAAGTAGCTGTCATTTATCAGAAAGACAAATAAATACATATTTTTATATGTTTATGTAAATACTTATTTTATATATGTTACACACAGATATTTTAACCCCCAAATTTAAACACCTTTCTAGACCAAAAATACTGATGCAAATCAATATATATTTCAGTAGACTTGTGTTGCTGCATGTCTGTTCAACATACTGCTATTTGATCCCATAACTTACAATATTAATAACAAAATCAATCAATCAAGTGCCACAAAAGTGAATGGAAAGACTACTGTGGCCAAATCTGAAAATAAAATTAAGAACCACAAAACTGATTACCACTGCATAACCTTGAGACTTGAACCCCACAATGGCTGTAGCTTTTATTTAGAGAGAGACTCATGAAAGTGTTTAAATGTAGAGTAGGACAGGGTCAAGCTCATCACAAAATGAGATGGCAGACACACTTGCTTAAAAGATGGATGCAATAGAAGATGGGAGAACATGATTTACATCTGCCCAGCATACAGGAATTCAAACTCACCTCTCTCAAAATACAGTTACCAGCTATTTATATTTTCATTCATTTAGTTTGCAATGATGGCAGTGTGCAGGGAAGAATTCAAGACAAAGTTGTCCAGAAAGCAAAGAAGCAGAAGACAGCACAAGGCTGTTGCTGGCAGCTAACCCCACAGAAGTGTCACACTGGTAATATGTGCAGGGCTTTGTGTCCAAGCCATGAAGTCTTTGAGTGCCTCTCATAAGTTTTGCAACATCTACATCAAAGGTCATTAGGAGCAAGGGGAGCAAAAATCCTGTAATTTAAATGGGATCAAGAAGCCTTTTGCTAGTCCCAGTGACTTCTGATTGTTTGTGTAAGAAAGAGAGATACTGGCATTCTTTGCTGAATCTAGCACTTTCTAATCCCAGCAGTGAGTGGTTTTGTCTCAGAAATAACCTATTGGCTGAGGCATATTCTGTTGTCACAGACATCTCTTGGAATAAAGTCAGTGTAAGAAAGATATCTAAACTGTATATGCAGTATCTTGGTACTGGATATATGATCTGAATATACCACACTACTAATCTGACGCACCTTTTTTGCTTTTTCTTTTCATAACTTTTCAATGGATGATTTACTAGAGTGAGCAAACCCCCCAAAAACAACCAACCCCCCAGACAAAAACGGGACAAGGAGAAGTGACACAGTGCAACAAACCTAGATGACCCGAGCACATGTTGACATTTTTGAGTTCTGTGTTATTTGCCTCGCCATCCCAGCCAAGCACATCTACACAAAGGAACTTTTTTCCAATGAATCATTTCCAAGTAGCAGCCTGTTTGTTTCTGCTTTTTGTATTTTCTCCCTTGCCTGCTGCAAGGTGAAGAGCCAGGAGTGAAAAAGACAGATTTTTTCTTTGCAGACAGGTGTGATTTAGGGGTATTATTTCTTTATTCAGTGTACTGTGAGTCACAGAGATTCGCAGTGCAAGGGTTACACAAAATGCAATGAGTCAAATCCTTAATAAATATTTGTATCAGTAGTGCAAAACTAAATAAACTCTAAAAGTCTAGAATACTATAGCCTTTCATTAAAAAAAAAGCTAAACTAGCCCCCACAGGACATGTCAGCTTCTCATACATCATATGAAATCCAACACAAACATTTGGGAGCAGTAGTATGCTTTGCAGCATTTATTAAACTTGCTCCTTTATCCTCCCTCCTTATGATTCTTCTAATAATGTATTATGTGGCAAAAGATTATTGGGTTTGTGTTGGCTTTTTTAATGAAAAAGTCACAAAATATGTGCCGTGGAGACATGAGAAAATTACATAGTTATTAGGAGAGAGTATGGAACCCATAATGCAACACAGCATAATTGCTGTGCCAGTTACCTTCCCTTACTGATTTCTGTCAAAACCCTAATTCATATCTTCTTTTCTTTCCATCTTCCTTCTGCAATTTTATACTGCATAGCAAAGGTTCCATTTGTGAATGGTAAATAAATAAATAGAGGTTAATAAATAACTATAGCATGCTTGTAGTTATCAATAAGCGATTATTAACAGCTTATTGATGTTTGGATTCCACAATAATGAACAGTTTATTAAAGCATTTATTCATCTTTCTTTCAACTTTTAATTAAAATCTGATTTATAAATAATCCCCAAGAAATGACCTATTCCCATTTATGAGGTAGCCCTAACTCTCTAAGGTGTTTATGATTTCCAGAATGCTGCAATCATGCTCACTCTATTTTGGATACCAGAAACATATTAAACCCTTATTCTTTTGTATTTGCTGCCTGGCTTCCTCTGTCTGCTCACACTTCTGTTTTTCACCATCATTTCTGAACATTCATTGTGCTTCACTTCAGCCAAGGACCTTGCTTTAATTTATACTGGCTACTTCACCCAGAAGTCATTCTATTCTGGTGAGACAATACGTTTTTGCTGGAGGGGGGAAAAAAAAAGAAAAAAGAAGAAAATTAAAAATGTGGTTTAGATTATTGGACTGTTGCCAGTAGCAAAAAATAGCTTCTAACCTGGTCTGGTAGCAGTCTGAAAACAGTAGGCTTCAAGCATAGTTTTAACATAAGAAAGCTGTATGAACACAAATTTATATTCATAAAACATACATGGTCGTGCTCAAGTGTTTTTAAATCTTTTGCTTTAACCAGTGAGCAGCAATGCCTAACTTACCCTTTTCTTCATGAAATGTATAATGGTGCTCTTTTAAGACATGCTGCACTGTAATTACTGCTTTGCTACTGCAGTGTACTTCAGGGAATTGTAACTCACCGAACAAAGGTATCTTGCTTTTAGTTGCTGAACAGGCAATTAGCTTGCCCCAAAATGGCATGTTCATATCCCAGCAGCCCCATGAAACAAGGAAAGAAAAGTCTATACATCATATCCTGAGCTCTCTCCTGTTTCACAGAGCCTGAGGTTCCTTTCACACATACTGCTGATCTGCGCTTGTCTGTGAGAAATCAGAATAACAAAGCAACATTCCAGTCCCTTTTGTCACTGGTCATATTCTTGTCACCAAAGGAAATCTGCACTGATCAGCTGTAGCAATTTGGGAATATTCAGCACAGAGATTGCTTCCTTTTTCCTATCATTTGCAACGAAAGTACTGAGTTGTGCATGCCTGGGCAGAATTTATCCTGAGTCCTGGCATTTGATTCTGCAGGTTCCCTAACTTTCAGTTTTGAGGGAAGCTTCCTCCATGAGCAGTGCTCTTGCAAGGGTTTCCTGCAAAACATCACTTCAGTTGACTGTTACCCCCAAGAAAAAAGAATATTATAGATTTGTCACCCATTAATAAAACTTAGAAATTAAAAACAAGCATTATTGTGGCAGAGCAAATGGTTAATTTTAGGGGAAAAACACTACAAAAATAAAAATAGGGGGAAAAAAACCCAGACAACTAAACCCAGGCATCAATCACTTGCTGTGTCCTCAGATTAATTGACAGTATGTCTCCGGAGGGAAAAAAGTCCAACACACCTGAGATACCTTTTAGAAAGTAATGTGGGAAGCTGGCAGCATAGCCCTCTTCACCCTGTCTGCACTGCCTCAGAAAGCATCTACATATTCTTTTTAGCCTAAGGTAAAACTTGCCCTCCTATCTTTCCTTTCCTCTCACCCTTTTATTCACCGTCTTATGAGATGCAGGTTTTAGATTTACACTAAATGTGTCAGTTACTAATCATCTTTCCTTGTTTTCAGGATTGGTACCCAACTCAGAATACCTGCTATTCTCACTCTCTACAAAGCCAGGTCTATCACACATCATTCCCATCAGTGGCACAGGCCTAACTAAAGGAATTCCCAGAATTACCCTACATGTTCTAAATGGCATAATTACTCAGCACAAAGAAAGAAGCAGTTTTTGAAATCAGCTTCCTGAATTAACAAAAAAGAAAGATTTATTTTATATCAATCAGTTATTCAAGGGAATTTTTCAGGGACAAATTGTGTTTCTTTCTAAAGAAAATAATTGTGCCACATTGACAGAAATTTACTATGTGTGGCTATCATCTCAGTCTGTTGCCACAGATTTCCAGGAGGCTCAGATGACAGCAGGCAATTGCAGTTGCTGTCAAGGAGGCAGCAACTCCTCTAGAATCTCTGCAAAGTGCTGATGTGTCCACAGGTTCAGTGAACAAGCAACTTGCTTTTCGTACAGCCAAAGCAAGCTGTGTCAACAGGACAGACTTTGAATTATTACATGCTGCTGTTACATCTATTTACTTCTAAAAGCAGAAGAAGGGAGTACATGATTATGGCCTAGAGCTTGTGGTTAGGGAGGGAGTAATAGTAGCTCTTCAGCATTAGTTGTTGATGGAAAACATCTGCTTTCTTTCTCATCCCCATGAAACAGGCACTTGGGAAATGTCCCCTGATGGTATCTCTCTGAACTGGGTCATTCCTCTCCTTGGAATTCTTATGCAATGTTTGGAGCCACTGGGAAATAATAAAAATATCAGAATGGAAAGCAGATAAGAAACCTGGGAAGCCTTCATTTCTACATTACATCTGAAATGTGGCACATGCCTCTAACCATATGGGAAGTGTTGCCAGCTCCTTTGCCACAGCAGTGAGTACAAGCAATTCTTTATTCTTCCCTGGGCCAGGAGTGGGGCAAATCCAGATTCCTCCACTGCTTACATCAGAACCCACCACAGCCCAAGTGGTACTCATCTTCAACAGCAGCACTTCAAGCTCAGAGGTTAACTAGCCCCACATAAGGAGTGCAGGTGAATGCTACACATGCTGGGGGAGGAGAAATTTATTTCCCACTCATTATAAATATCCCCCTTTTTCCCTAGGCACATACATTCTTTTCAGGCCTAAAGTTTGTTCATGCTCTTCAAGGTAAACCACGCAACGTATCACTATGCAAATAATGTAAGGAATGTGACGTGAAGGAGTGATGGTTTTGCTTAGGCACCATGTTTTCAAATGTGGTTACCAGCACATTTAATCTACCATACCAAAAAATGATCCAGGTTGTGAAATAATGTTTGAAAGAGAATAAAGATATTAGAGGAGAGGCACCTGTTCATTTTGAATCCAAATTTAGCCAAAAAGGTGGCAGGATTGATTTCATGGTCTCACAAAGCAGTGCTCATGAAGGAAGAAATATGGGTCTTCCATTTAAAGAATGTCTGATTTCAGAAAGTATGAATACAGGAATAGTTCCCCAGACTGTGTTTTAATCCTTCAGAGCCTGAAGGGAGATGTATTTGTTTATATAAATTATATATGAACATACACATATAGAGAGAGTGTATATTCTTACAGATTGGAACATTACCAAGCCTTACAGATAAGCATGTAAAAAGATAACAAGCCTTTCTTTTATGTTCCTTAACAATATACATACAGGAATCTTTTTCTGTATTGTGTGAGTTTATATGTAATTAGTAGATAAGTGAGGTGAGGGAGATAAGAGTTTTATTTCAAGGTGCCTTTATTTCATGTGTATAGAATGCATCACTGTTAAAATGCCTGTATATAGCAGAACATTTTATTCACATTGTGTGTATGTCAGATTGGTTACAATAATTGTGTTCAAGTCTCAAAGCAACTTGGTTTAAAACCTTTAAGGACTGCAGTAAAATAAATGAGGAAAGCAAGTCTTAAAGTTTCCACACATAATGGTGGACAATATGATAAAGCATCTCTTCACAGCTAGAGCATCCAGCCATTATGCTTCATAAATCCAAATCTATATTACTCACACATTTATTTACAATATTTTGGAAGAAATCTAGCACCCAACCAGAAATACAGTTTAAAAAGCAATAAATGTCAGAGGAAAAAAATGCCTTCTGTCATCAAGTGATAAAAGAAGGAGTTTGCTAAATATGTGGTGATGAATTAAAATATTATGACTAAGACAGAGCCCATACATAATCTTGGAAGAGAAATTCTGGAGATTAAGAGGTACTGTAGTACAAGCTAGCTATTCTGTAAATAACGTAGTAACACACTACAATGAGCCATCTGCTTGCTCAACATAAACAATTGGAAATTCTCATGCTGCATGTATCAATTGATTTAAAAATACAATATTTTCTTGCATTTATCTTGAAGTATTTAGGAACGTTCATTAAAATTACTAAGGAAGGTACAAAAGGGGAATGGGTTTCAAGTAGCAGATTCTGTTCCTTGTTCAGTGACAAATTAATTTAAAGATCCTGATTTGGCTTTGCTGATATGCAGAATGTAATAACAAACCCAAGAAATTATTCCCCTAAATACATACTCATCTCTCTCAATCCAGTGGGACTATTGTTCACTTCCACTACAGTTCACTGAAGTCTAAATCCAAAATAGTTTTTGGGGGGTAAAACCCCAGGAAAATTGACCAAGCCCAAAGCTGGAATTCTGAAAATTCCTAATGCCAGTTCCTAAGGCATTGCTAGTCCAAAACTGACTAAGAGCAAAACTGCACAGACTGCTTTTATACCAGCATAATAAGGTTTAATGATGTGTGGTGTGAATGCTGGAACTGCCTTTCAGTCTCTCTCTCCTCACCTCTTAAGGTATTCTGCATACCCAGAAACTTTGGCTTAAGTAATCACCTACATTTTAAAGCATTAATCGATGAAGGCCTTCCAGCATCCATAAATATGGAATTTCTTTGCCTGTATTGCCTCCAGGGACCAATTCAGTAAACTGAAACATATCTGCAGGATCAGAAGCCATAAAAAAATCTAGTGTCTTTATCCATACACTTTTGCCCAACAGCAGAGCAACAAGGGATTTATCGGTGATCTAGGACATTTGGATTAAATTTTCTCCATCCAGCTATTTGAATACCCTTCTTCTATTTGAATACATTTTCTGCTCTTCCAGTCTAAAAGATAGAGGGGAAGGAGCAGGAAAAAAATAGGAATTGTTGGGTCTTCCAGTTGGACTGAAAAAAGTCAATTTGGTTTCTATTCTTCATTGCCACAGATCCCACTTAAGGTTGCAGGGCTCTGTGGCACAGAGGTGTGAGCATGCCATTACTATAGTTATTTCAGCCAGGGCACAGCAAAATATCCTTGCCATGGATCTGCCAGGGTTGCAAAAGGAGGCGAGGAACCAAGCAATCACTGCTTCTCTGCAGTTATGTTCTTGGTAACCTACATATTACCACCCCACTCAAGTACTTACCCCTCTTTACTTGGAGTTAGTGAGTAATATTTTTTACCACAATTACCTGGACTGCATCCATAGCAGCAGATGGTCTCTCATCCTTGGATAGATGAAGCTGAGGCAACACAACTAATTAACAGCAGAGCTTCCCTGGCTTGCTACAAGCATAGTATACTAACCCACCATTTTAGCCTACATAAAACCCAGACCCCGTGCCTTATCTTTGAAAACTAAGGGTTAAAAATAGACAAAATGTGGATACTATATACTCAGCAGCTGGTCACAGGACCTCCTCCTGACCATTGCTGGGCAACCTCATGCAGCATGGCTGTCAGATTTTACAAGCCCTGTTTTCTGACATGGACTGGTTCAGGGGATTGCATGTGAGGAAGTTCCTCTACTGAAGTTGTTTTAGTGTGCATGAAATAATTGGATCTCCATAGGACACAAGAAGAGGTCAGTAGAAAGTGTAGTGTAATGGTGAGGAAGTAGCTAAGACTGGTATTCCAATATGTACTAAAACAGTAGGGAACATTTGAAGGAATGTGTTATGGCCCAGTATTTTAGACACACATTTGGTGATGGTAAAACACATCTTCCTGCATTTCCTGCATTCAGAATGAATGCTTTCATCGTCAGAGTGGTAGGCAAAACCATCTCTTCTCTGTTTTTTTATCAAGAAGGGCTGGATTTAGACACCTACTTCCACTAGATGGATCGCAAAGCAGAGTCTTGATCCTACAATAAAGCTCCAAAACACCAGAGAAGAAGCAAGTACGGAATATAACCTTCTCTGCTGCACTTCCCACTTGCAAATTTATCAGGATGCCTCATGTGAGTCACATCCTTTGATACCAAATTTGCCACATGCATGTTTCAGGAATTCACATGCAGCCTGGAGCAGAAGTCAGAATTGTTAATTCCCCCACGTTAACAAAACTACTTAACGCTGAGGCCACACTGACGAACATTTCAGTGCTTAAGCTTTTGTGTGGCTTCAGCCCTATGCCACATACAAGGGAAATGATGGAATTATACAAGGGGAAAAGAATCATGAGATTGCTAGCCTGTTTGTTATCAGATGACTCAAGTATGAATACTTAGAGGGGCATGCCTTATATTATCACATCCTATGGATAAGAGGAATTGCTGCCCTAAGTACCCACAAAACCATGCACATTTCCAATTATTTTCTCATATAAACAGTCTCTGCTGCTGTCACAAGGATATTATTGGTGGACAATAACAAATCTGTGCAGTAACGGATGGAGAGCTGGCATTCATAAGCTTCTGCACTCCTTTAAGATGAAGGCTACACTGAAAAAATATTCACCCTACAAGGTAATACAAATGCCCACAGCCAATGGGATCAAAAATCTGTCAGCTTTTACAGTGCCACTTCTAATACCATAGACAATGCTGCTTTGACAGGCATTGTCAAAGCCCTGTCCCACAGTCAGGGCAATAGGACAAGGAACTGGTACTTTGAATGCTCAGACACGAAAAAGCCATTTCATTTCCCTGGAGGTATTGCAGAAAGTCATTAAAGAACATTGGCTACTTTAGCACAATGGAGCCCTGAAGGATAATCCAAAAAGCAGACATGGGTTTGGAAAAATATCCTACATTCTGTAATTTCATCAAGGTACCAGGCAGAGGGTTACTTGAAAAGTCAAAATGGAAAATTATGGCTTGTACCTTGTGAAGTGATTTAACACCTTGAGTGATGATGGGAATAGGGGTAGGTGGACAGAGGAAATTATAAAAGTCAGGCCTAAAATCTTTAAAAGAAAAGGTGATGTAAAAATGTTGGTGTAAAAAAAATGCTGTTATGGAATTGTATCCGGCATCTAAATGCCAGAGGAATGTAGCCTTCTTTAAACAAGGAAGTAACATTCCAATAGTAGAAAAAGAATATTTGGATTTATAACTGTTGATGTTTATTCTCTTTTTTTTTCTTTTAACACATCATTAACTTATAATATAACACATTTCAGAGTCTGCCTTGGTCTGCACAGACATGAAGCCCTTGGGAATATATGAAAAGAGCTCTTTCAGACTGTGGCAGGCAATTGTCTTTTATTTCTTCATTTCCTTAAATCCACCAAAAAAAAAACCAGTGGCAGATGCCATTATTCCCCCTCTTTTCAACAGTAAAATGCATACTCCAATCACAAGTGAATGTGAGGGAAATGGCTAATGACACCAAATTCAGTGAGTTGCTATACCTTTGAATGAAAGCATCACACAGGTGGATATCAGAGCATTCTAAATATTAAATTAGCACTACTGAAAGACAATTATACACTGTTAGGGATACCTTTAAAGAAAAAAATAGAAAAACTATTTTCTGATGCTTCTTTATTTACCTATATAGCAAAAGTTTCTTCCACTAGGAGAAGTCTTATCACTCTATCAAACTTTACTATGCAATATTCAAATATAAAAAGTTTTGACTGGGTTATCAAGAATATTCAGGATATATTAAAAAAAAAACCCAACAAAAACCAGAAAACAAGAAACCAATTAAAACCAAACCCAAACAAACCCACCTGCATTTAAAAGTACATAAATCTATACACATATAGGTGCATGTGTATCCTAAAGCCTTTCCAGTCATAGAAGTGTAGCTGAGATGGTTATTTTTTTATCTATCTATCCCCCTTCACTTGGTATTGGTTACATACACTTTCAATGCTGTCTTCACAGAGGAAGATTTGGGTTTGTTTGCTTCTTTAAATTGAAAAATCCATTTCTATTCTCCTCCTGGGAAAGATGGCTGGAGAGCATTAATCTTTGAGCAGGGATAAATTATAGGAGACATAATAAAACCAAACAAAATAGTAAATGGTGTAGAGTATACATCAAGCACTTCTTTTCACCTTTCTCCTTAGACACAGAGAAGGGGCAGGTAGTGAAAATGAAATTGAAGTTGTGAGATTATCAGTATGGTTAGAAGAGATGACAAGAACTTTTCCTATACAGTTCCTTATTGCAGGTTTCTTGACTCATTCTCTGAAGCAGTTGGTTCTAGACACTTCTCTGTACAAGACATCAGGCTCCAGAAACCAGTTGCACCAACTGTTGCTTTTCTGTTTTTCTGCTCTAAACCAATGGAAGGTTTGTTTCTGGTTTTCTATTTTAAATTACACAGACACACTTTTTTCCTAAATGTACCTCACTATTTTCTCCCCTGAAGAGTCTCAATACTTTTTGTCAGTTTTGGGGCAGAACTTGAAAAAATATTAAATTACTATGAGAGCTTTTGCTTTATGTGGTCTGAAGATCAATGGCAAATAAAAAAGGACATAGAATATGCCTGTGCTGGAGTTGTAATTTAATGTGTTGCTAACATCTGCTTTCTTTGTATGACCAGGCACACTCACGCTTTTGTTTGTTCTTTATTACCAAAATTTCCAGTCCTTTCTATGAACTATGTGTTACTGTCACATTAAATAAAGAAATCTTGCATAAAACAGCTCTCACACATATAAGATTAATGCTCCCAGCTTCAATTCCTTTCTCTAAAGGGCTATGAACCCGCTTCTCTCACCTTTCAGGTGAAGTTTTGAATCAGTATACTACAGGTTTATGTGAAAGCAGATGCTGTCATGCCCTCCTTTTGCTATTGTTCCACTTTAATATTAAATACAATATTTACCATTCCATATTCAGTAGACCAGAAAGAGAGAATGAGCAAACAGAAACATGACCTTATAAGTTAGCTGTTAGGGTACTTACTTAGAAAAAAATATCTTTCGGTTACTCTCCCTGCTACAATGCACACTTACATTTAAAATGCTTAAACTTTTACTGGCATTTCAAGAACCTAGGCTTCTTAGGCAAACACTTTTATAACAAGGCATGGGAAGTATGCTTACAGGCCTTCCTCTCCTGTCCACACCGTACGGAACTGTTTCAACAAGAGTGATGAAGAGTGTTGTAAAGACCAGGGGTTAAGGTATTAAGTGGAGGAATTAATTAAAAATGTCCACAAGATCACCAAGAAGAAGGGAGAGATTCAAACTTTTAAAACTCCTAAGAGCAAAAGTGTATGCTTATTTCTAAATCCAGAGAGGAAGTGATGATAAGAATAGGAGATTTCTTCATTCTTGCTTTGCACACAGTCTAGAAGCAGCTTCTAAGGATGAGTCTCAACAGGTGAACAAAGTGAGGACTGTTCAGTATCTCAATTTCAGCAAGCTTTAAATTAAAGTAGGCACAGTCTCACTGCAGTTAGATAGTTACATGTCTCAGGGTCCTTATTAGTAGAAACTCAAAACATTTAGTGACCTTTTGAGGTTAAGGATGCAGCTGAGTCGATGCCATTTGACTACTTGAACTCTACATTCGGGATAGTTAATGATAGGTCTGAGCATTTAATATGAACAAGGGCATGCTGAGAAGGACAATATGCCATACCTTTGTCATCATGTTTCAAGCTGGGCCAGCACAATGCTCTGGATCCCCAGATGCAGCACTGCCTGAGGCTCCCAGCCCCACTGCCCAGAGGGTGTGCTAGTGCCAGCTGTGCTGCAATGGCACAGGTACACAGCTGTGTAACTAGCTGTGTCAGTCAGTCAGTCAGCTCAAGCTCCACCACAATGGCCATCAAAAGGCCTGCAGAGGCTTGGGGTCTATCCCAAGTGACAAGAATATAGATATTGATGATGATATCTCATTCTGAAACTACAAGAGGGATAAAAAGCAGGTCTGATCACCTCAGCCATCACAAAAGCTTACAAGCAATTGAAAATCTTAACAGGAAGTTTAATTGTGAGTTCAAATCACAAATTGTATAAAATACAAAAAAGCCAGATCCTTGTGTTGGTCTGTCTGCTTCTCCACAAAGCACCTTGTATTATGTCTGTCAACTTGTGAGTAAGCTCTCCAGCATCAGCCAAATGCAGGCTGCTTCCCTGATTTGAGTCAGTTGATGTGGAGATGAAGAATAAGTCAACTATCAGCCTTTCAAAAGCTCCTTCACTAACCTCCTTAGTCTATCTGCAGCCCTAACTTGTGTATAAAATAAGTGATCAACATAGCAACAAATTCCTACAGTAATGGCAAAGTAGCACCATACATTCAGTAGACAATAGCAAAAGTGTTAAGTTTCTGAATTATGGCATAATAAACAGGGGCATATACAGGTTAATTAGTAATAAAGTTGAACTATTAAAGTAGTTCTCAGTTAATTCATAGGTTTTCAAAGTATTTTAGGCTAGATGGATTCAAGCCAAGGCTCCAAGCTTATGAAACAGTGATTCATGGCTAATAAGGGCAAATGCCCTAGAGATATGAATATTTGTTACCCCAACATGCTGACCTTTTCCCTAAGAGGCAGAAATTTAATTATCTCCTTTGAAAAGCACAATTATAGAAAAAGTCAAAACCTGATTTATATTCAGTTTCTGCATTTTTCACAGATAAATAAGTAAGGAGAAAGAGACACTGAAGGAATATTTCCAATAACCAGAACCAAAACTAGTGTATGCTTGTGTGTGTATTTTGGGACAGATGGAAAAATCTCTTTCTCCTGCTATTCATTTAAATTTTGCCAGCTCTTTCAATTTTGCCTCACTTTAGCTCATAAGCCGTGTTATAACACAAAACTTTCTTTACAGTTATGTCAAAACTCAGAAAGCTGCCTCGTGTCTCTGTCTCAATCACTGTTTCAGCTCTGGTTGGCATTATTCCCTTCCCTGGCAAGGTAACTGGACAGAGGGGTCAATCACATATCACAAGTGACAGAGCCAAGCGTGTAGCTGCCAGTCCCCGATTCTCAAGCAGCAGGTACCACCACATTTCCACAGGTCTTAGAGGCTGTTGCTTTAACTCTAAGTGCAAATGCCAAATAACAAGTGGTTGTGGTCAGGGATCAAAAACCAAAAAGTTGTGAAATTTTCTTCAGAGCTCTATTTTTCATCTGTTTTGCTAACGTGGAATTACCTGCAATTTTGTTTCTTGTACTGAGGCTCCTCCAACAGCTAAAATCATGGCACTGTGTTGATCGAGTCAGTAATTGTCCATGGTTAAAGCATCTACATTAAAAAACAATAAAAAAGCCTTCCTAATTATAAATGGAAAACAAGCTGAATGCAAATTAGCTGACACACTGTCATCAAGTATGCTTCTTTAAGAGTGATCTGAGCTCTGATCTGCTATACTCACACAAGATCTCTTGGGAATGCATCCTCTGTAAGATCATATCTTAATTTGCTCGAGTAGTATTTTTAGCAATTTGATGTCTTCCTCCCCCCCTTTCCCACCAATGAAATAAATCATATTGTGGTCATTAAGTAAACCCATTCATCCAGTTCCATTTGCTGTAATTCTGCCTGCTACCGTGTAGCCTAGGGCTATTGATCAAGCATAGCATTCCCATCCAAGAGTGTGTATGTGAGCATGTGTTTAATTAGAAACTTAATTTATTGCAGTGACAGCATGGAAACTTTTAAACACAGGAATTCTTAGCCCTATTTCCAGCCCTTAAAAACATAGATGCCCTCAGCTTATTTCAGCTATATAGAAAATTTTCCCATAATTAAAATTAATTATGACAATTTTATATGAAAGATTTTCATTCAGTTATTTTTCAGACATTTCCTCTAAGAGCTTATAAGCCTCCTGAAGGTAGAAACAAAAGCTATTTCAAGCAGCGTATGTCTCTGCACTTACTGAGGGTAAGCCTAGCTTGCTCCAGACTTCCCCTTGGGTCTCAGGGGCCTGGAGTTCCCAAGGGAAAATCTTACCAGTAAAGATGGAGGTGAGGGCAGCATTGAGCATCTTGGTATTTTCCATGTCTCCTGTCAGCAGGTCCACATTTTCCCCAGTTTTTCTTTTGCTGTTGAAATACCTGTAGACACTCTTTTTGCCACCCTTTACACCCATTGCCGGGTCCAACTCCCGTCAGGCTTTGGCTTTTCTAACCCCATCTCTGCACAGCTGGGCAGTGTCTCTATATTTGTCCCAGGTCACCTGCCCCTGCTGCTGTGCCTTGCACACTTTGTGAGTTTAGTCAGGAGCTCCTTGTTCACCCATCCGGGACTCCAGCCACATTTGGGAGGCAGGAAGGGGGACAAAGGGATAGTGTGCCTTAGCTGCCATTACTATTTCAGAGCAGGAACATGCTGTTTTCTGCCTGAAGCACTGAAGGCTGTCACAGTCATTCATTTTGGGCACTCCAAGCCACATAACTATTATTTTTTGACACAGGAAACCTCCTCATGAAGCCCATGTGTTGCATGCCTGTTGCAGGGACCTTTCCTCTGAGGACACACAGCAGCAGGCTCCCACGTTTCTGATGGAGGTCACTGGTTTGTCATCGGGGCACTAAAAGCTTAGAAAATTCACATTCAAGGCATGAGGAATCTTCCTCATTTCTTGGTCATAACACAGCAAGCCCAAGATCTATTGCACAGCTAAAACAGTAGAAAAGTCAAATTGAGTTTCCATAACATTCATCTGAATTATCAGAACTAAACTTCATGATAAACCACCTCAATTTCTCTCCATCAAGTAAGACCTTTCTCTGACCCTCCCTCATTCAATTCAAATTGTGCAGAAGTTACTCATTGGCTGTATTTCCGAGCTATTTCCTCCTAAAAATACATACTTTTTCCTAGTATATATATAGTGAATATGACCGTGCTTACCATCAGAACAGAAATGAGCTCACTCTTCTCTTAAAAGGTTGCAGGGTTTCAGGTAATGTAATTCTCTTAAGATTAAAGGAAAATCCATGGCAGGTATGGTTTGATTTGAGCATTACCAAGACATCTGCTAAGATGTTAGCACAATTATCCAACACAGTACTCTCTCTTCTAATTTATTATTTTATTTATTTCCAACATAGACAGTGTTTCATTAATACTTCATTTCCAGTAACCATAAGGTGCTGTCCAAGATGTTGGTGAAGGAAAAAGCACAGATAACCTCAAGATTCCTCCTTTTCCCATGTAATACGCCTGGCCACAACAGCTAGAGAAGAGGAAGAGATTGTGCTCCTGTCAGGAATATCCTTCAATTAATGGTTAAGCCTATTTTGTAAATCATTAGGAACTGTACCAATTCATCCACATCGTAAGTTCTGTCTCTGGACACTGCAACTTATTATACTTATAATATTATATTATACTTATTATTACTCTGTTGATTCAAACAAGAAAAATAAAACAAAATTCTAACTTTTAAAAATTTTCTGTTGTGTACCACTCTATGTCCAGCTCTAATAATGCAACTGAGATGTGGCAAAGCACCTGAAATCTCTGCGATAAGTTGACAGCACTATTTGTCATCTCAGAACCCTGGATGACGATATATATTTTGTTTTAAATATATGTTTTTAAAATATTTAAACATCTCGTTTTAGGTCATCATAGCACAAAAAATAAAAAGAAGAAAAATCACTCATGCAAAACTTTGCTGCCCACTGAAATGTGAATGTAACCTTCCTTAGACATAGAATGTTTTCTGCTACTAAACAGATATGTCTAATACCCCTCCAGTAGTTTCATGTTCAATATTTCCCTAAATGCATTGCAACTGCTGAGTTGTTTGCATATTTTTAAGGACATATTGGGAAATACATGTACCTCTAATGTTTTCCCTCTTGTTTTTGTTACCACCAATAATTGGACCAATTTCTCCTCCCCTTTTGCAGGAGGAAGCTATCTTTACCCCATGAATCACTGTTTTGTGCTTTTCATCTCCAGCTAAGAACCAGTAGGCTAAGAACCTCTAGGTGCTGCATAGAGGTGCATATCCCCCTACTGGGATAGATAGAGTCGGATGCTGCTCCATGAGTACTATGACAATTTAAAGAATCAGTCCTTCCTTATGCTAGTTTGTGGTATTCTAAGGAAGACAGTAAGTGAAAAGCAATGTTGTAACCAGGAACAGGACTCCAGGTTCTTGGAAAGGGAAAGGTCAAGTGTCTCTTGAATTTTCTATTTTCTTACTCATTTTACTTATTTTTCTTGCCTCATGCTTCACCTACAGGGGCTGGCTCCATCACAGGGTTTTTTCCTCCCCAGTCATCCCTCTAGGGCAGCAACTCATTTTCTCTATTTTATTCTTCAAATGCTTTTTTCTACATTTCCTCTGTTTCTTCCAACGACATTATATCTGTGCCCAAGTTTTTGCCTCCATTTGATTTTTGACTTCTCTGTTGTTACTTGCAATTAACTTAGCAGCTCATCACTCATCCACAGAGGCTTTAAATAATTTATATTTCACGTTTTACTTGCAGTATATCCTCCCAATCTTTTTGCAAATTATTCCTTTTTTTTTTTCTCCTTGGGGTTCTTTGCTCATAAACACTGCCAATCTATTTTACTTAATACATTTCTGATTGTATTAAATTGGACCATTTACATGTTAATACACCTGTATTTGTATCCAAAATCTATCCCTAATGATCGTGCTACTTACCATATCCATTTTACTTAATAAAATTCAGTCTGAAGTTTTTCCTTGCTGAGTTGCCTGTAACACATACTGATACAAAAATGAGTTCTACATAAAACCCTAGTCCTCTTTATTAATGACTGAATAAATTATAGAAATTAAAATTCCCTAGATATCACTGCAGTCACTAATCTAATGCTCTCAGCTATCTCTGAGTGTGCTTCCCTACTATGAACCGCAGGTGGTAAACACTTTTTCCTTCCCCCTCAATACTTCAATTGAAACTGAATCTATATTTCTATATTCCCCTTTATTTTTAATAATCCTCATCACAAGTTGAAAAGAGTTATTAACTCACAATGCCACCTTCCTCTGCTTCCTCTTACTAAATATTCTAATGCAGACTGTCCTCCGGATTCCTAATCTAATCACAGACACCGCACACTACAAATACAAACTGATCCAGGTTTACCCAAAGTTTTGTAAATAGCATTAATGAAATAAAAAGTCTTATAACCACTGCCAACAGAAAGACTACTGAGACCTTGTATAGACTTTATGATTTATTTGTAGGAACCTCAGTAATCAATCTGTAGTCAATTTTGTTAAGCACTTCAGAAAATGTTGTTTAACTTACCCAACAATTCTGCAAAGCTGTTGCAACAACATTATTAACACTGTATTTCAATATCTATTTTTTTTCTGTGAAAAGCCATATATAGGCCTTGCACCAGTCAGTTGCAAGCCTAGATAAATGTTTAAATGAGAACTTCCATGAAAAAAATATGGGTTTTTTGAAATCTCTTTAAAGGAAATAGTACCCCCAAATATCTCTCCATGAACTGATTTAAGATCAACATTTTAAAGCTGTTGTTGGGTTAATAAAGAATAAGATGATGAGCCTTGTCTTTGGGTTAATAAAGAATAAGATGATGAGCCTTGTCTTTGGGTTAATAAAAAATAAGACGATGAGCCTTGTCTTTCTCCCACAGTATCATCAAACAGCCTTTCTGGAACCAGCAGGGTAAAGATTCTGAGCTTCAGAAGGAGAGCTTTTCTTTCAAGACTCTATTTAAAACCCCCAATCTCTGTAGCAGATTCATTGCTCTATGCATAACAAAAGGGATATAAAACTGAATAAAATTATCAGCAAGCTGCAGCAGTGTTGAAGGCTGATTTCCTTTACATTTGCACTCTGCCATCAAAATTGCTTTTGCTCTTTCCCCCCTCTCTGCCACGTAGCTGCATTGCTCCACCACTTTTCCTCATATCCTTGACAGACTTTTCCTCAGCTAGGGGTACTAATTTGAGCATCTCTCTTCCAACAGTTATCAGTCATCATGAAACTTGTAGAACTGACATAATCTTGAAAAACTTCTGTCTTTCCAACCCATTTAGTTAAAACTGATCCATTGGTTCAAATGTTTACAGAAAACAGAGAGAAAGTGGACATAAGGGACAGTATGCAAACACAAAATTCCTTTTTTTCTGGAGCCCAGACTAAAAAAAGTAAGAAAGCTAATTATCCATGCCCAATCTATGCTTCATTGTGTGCCTCAGAGGGAACACCATGCCCATGAAGTCAATATTTCACATTCCTTCTCTAAATTTACTAGCATCAAAGAAAATCACTGCTATGTTCTGATTACTTGCCTGCCTGGGAGAGTACTTCCTTACTGCTTCCCTCATATGTGATAGGTCAAAAATCTGTATTTCTTAGTACTAATGACCTAACTATATGACCAGTCCTCATGCACCTGACAAATTTAGTAAACCTTTAAGTACCGATAATGAAAAATAAGTATCAAAATAGAGCATTTCTTCTCATTCATAGAAAATCTATTTCCTTTTTTTCTACCAAATACCAGAATACTGTTTCAGTATATTTAAGAAGCTAGATTTCTGTCATGCAAGGATGACTTAAAACTTCAGGATGAACAAGTGGAAAACAAGTATCTGGAGAAGAGTACTTCTCAGGATTATACCTGCACTTGGTCTAGTTTGAAGTAACATAACCCAACCTGCCCAGGTGCACTAGAGGACTATACTAAAAATAGAGATGGTTATCCTAATATATATCAAATAATATAGGTAATACAGGTAAGGGTATATATAGAAGAGCCCATAGTCTATCACAGAGGTTGCTCCCTGTATATTTTGTCTGTATTATAATTATATGCTATTTTAAATAGATACATCAATTAAATTTATCTACAAGGTATATGTGCTCATCTATGCAATTCAGCAGCAGACAATGAATCAAGAACACCAGAAAAATTAATGTGAGAAAATACTTTTTCTCGTCTATTTTGCAGTATTCGGCAGGTCAGATGTTTGTACAGCTACAAAACAGTGTCTGTCTGAAAGTCAGAACTCCCTTTTCACATGGGTTTCTCAAACTCGCCTCGACAGCTGCCCTTCTGTGCTATCCACTGAGCCATACGAACAGTTTGCAGAGCAAGTGGTCTCGTAGCATAGCTTATTTGCCTGGATTTATCAGTGGGAGGCAGAGGAGCTGTGCATCTTGCTCTAGGTGAATAGACACAAGTTTACACTTCATATCAATAAGAAAGGCATTTGAAGGCCTATGAGAAGTTTGCCTCAGTCTAATATCTCACTGACTGGCATAAGAATGTTCTTCCCCTCAGCCTATCCTCTATTAAAGTGTTAAAGGGAATAATGCACAGATGCATCTCTTCCAGAACAATTCAAAAATTTCTTTTTTTTTTTTTTTTTTTTGCTTTATTTGGAAAGCAAGTAAATTTTTTTCTTTTTTTCTTCTGGCTCCTCTTCTTCTCTTTCTGTGGACTTCAAATACACCCATGTTTAAAAAAGATAAATCAAATACCTTTTTATTCTTTTTCCCCTCTAAAATTCGTCCAACTGAGGTACAGTCATGACTGCAATAATTTCTGAACTACATTTTTTTTACTCTGGTCCATTTTAAAGCCAGAAGGATCTTATTTTGAAGTGCTTTTCACAGCCAAAAGACTTAGAAACTTTTTTCTTTCTCCCTGGAAGTTATGCTGAAATTTTATTGCAATCATAGTGATTTCCACTCATTAGAACTTTAAAGAGAAACAAAACTGCTGGAAAAGTCATGGTAAAATAAAGTGAACAGCACAACTGCTCCTCCGATCAATCTTCAATGTGCTAAAAGGGAGACAAGAAAAAAAGGGAAACAACCACAACAGAAGAACACAGCTTGAAGAAATGGGGCGAGTATGTCCCATTCTCTTGCACTGACATGTTAGAAGCATCCCTCCTGTGAAACAACTGTCTAACAGGCACATGGTCCTTGGCTGACAGCACATTTTCCTTCTAGAAGACAACTGATTTGGATTAATATATTCATTGTATATTTTGTGTCTGGGCTCAGAACAATGTACACCCACATATTTATGTACTAACATTGTTGCATTGTGTGAAAAACATATTGTTTGAACTTACGTGAATTACCAGTATTAATAAATCATGTAACGAAATACATTTGATACATCACTTCTCTCAGTAAGCCATGTGGGAAAAGAGAAAAAAGAAATTGCTTCATGCATATATTTTGGGGACATTTTGTTCTTGCTCCTCGTTGTGTCTCTTTTCCTGACTCCAGCCAGAACCCAGCAAATGAGGGCTGACTTATTTAGCACCCTCCAAATGTGCTGAAATTAGTTTAGTCACAGCCCACACAGAATGCTATTTCTATTTACTGCAGTACAAATCTGCTCTACAAGTGAAGATCACGGATCAAAGATCAGTAGCAGGCAGCAGATATTTTATTTCCAAATCTCACTTGCAGAACAAGACAAAAATTTGTCTCTTAGCAGGCTTTACATGGAATACATGTAAGCATCACAAAAGCAAGAGGGTTTTACATGCAACACTTGTAAGAATCATAAAATGTATTCAATCAAACAGCAGGATATATTAATCATAAAAATTTCACAACAAATTTTGACAGCAGTGCAATTGTCCAGCTGTTTTAAGGCTTGTTTTGTAGAATATTGTTTCAATTCAAGACCATGTTAATAGTTTGCTTTTACATTGTACTGTTAAAAATACTATTTCTCTTAAATAGGCTAAAATGTTTTCAAGCCATGCTTATTGCATCTCTGATATAATAAAGTTATTTCAGTTCCTATAAATATTCTTAAAGAAAGTTTTTTTGCAGGGCTTTTTTTCCACACCAGGTCAAATACTGATCTATGACACCATTACCAGGCCATCTTTAGCCCAGTTCCTCCACCAGACGCATATAGTTTTAATGATTCTTTCCTTGTCAGTGGGATTCTGCTGTTTGCTATACTGAAAATGGCAGGCAGTTGATAAAGTGCTGCATGGGTCTGTCCTTCCATTCATCAGTTTCTTGCAGGTGTACAGTTTTGTTTTTAAACACAACAATTCTATACCAGATGAGATGTATATAGGCTTAGAGGCTCTATTCAACAAGCCATAAATTCTGTAGGTGGTTCTTGATACCACTATAACATTGAGGTGCCTTCACTCTTTTCAGCTCGACATACTGCTTTAGGTTTTTTTACCACATCCACCTATAAGCTCACAGTCATAATCAGAGAAAACAAAACAAAACCCCCAAAAAAACCCCACCAAAACCTCCTCCCCGCCACAACCCAGAAGCAGGACAGGCTGTTTTTGTATTCTTCTCTCCAATCCTACACATGCATAGTGTGCAGCCCCTACTTAAGGTCACAGCCTTTGTGCCCCACTTGCTTTCTGTTTATTCTGATTGGGGCAGAGTAAATGTTATAGTCTCCTGTGACTGCCAGAGAGGAAAACATTTTTGAGGGGACAAAAAAGACGACACAAAGGGGGAATGAAGGAAGAGTAGAGACCAGGTGGAGTTTTTCTGGATCCTAGGGAACTTGCCCAATTTGAAAACATTCAGTTTAGAAAGAACTTCAAAATTCTTCTAAAATAGGGTGCAAGCTCAGCATCAAGTACTAGTTAAGATCTGCTTGTAATAGCCCTACATGTATGCTTATTGTTCTCATAAGGACGTGATTAGCTGAAAGGTGCTACAGATTGTTATGTTGGAACAGCAAAACTTCACACACCCATTTAAACTTCAGTTCCCTATCTTGGCAGATGGCTTTATACATTTGCTCAGCTCTTCTGTCTTCAGGATGGATTCTCTCTCAAACAGATGAGTGTGGCTCAGAACTAAATGTGTAAACAGGTTGGATTCATTTCTATACTGCCCAATACACTTGTGAAACAAGCTGTCACAGAAGCAGCATAAGTATGCTAAAGCAGAGCTCTCTAAAGTGAATATCTTTAACCTAAGTAATTATAACCTATGTATATTTTAACTTGCCTAAAATATCTCTGCTTGTTTTTTCCCTTGGAAAAAGTGGGTGACCGCAAGTGGGTATGGCAGAAACTCGAAATCCGTATCGACTAGTCTCTCCAAAAAAACAAATTTCAAAATTCACTTTCAAAAGTGAAAACTCTTTCAAAACTGAATTAAATTGTGTACAAAATACGTAGCTAAACATAACCAAAAGATTTTTCAGACAGACAAGTTTCAGTGAAAGCCAATGAGGTTCAAGCTTCTAAGAGCCTAACTCAGTTCTGAAAAATTCCCTGAACTTCTTAAAAATCACCTACCTGCTTTTGGAAATTGCAGCCAAAAGAAATATTCTCATATTCTAGAATGTCTTTTCATAAACTGCAGCAGGAAAACCAGCACACTTTTTTTCCCTAATATATTACGAAATAAGAAGAATTAGCAAAACAAAGGAACAAGCCATAGCCATGTCTCTTGCAATGCACATAAAGTATGAAACATATACACAATAGAGTGAGATGCTTGGATTATCTGTTTCACACAGAGATACATTGCACCCATTAAATACAGAAATTGTTTAATAATAATCCAGTAGGGAGAGCTAGAGCATAATACTTTTGCCAAGCACTTAATGGCAAAGATTCAGACTGCATAATCAATTACAGAAGACATTGCTACTATGATATGCATTTCTAAGGACCTCTCCAAAATGCCTAAGCTCCCTTCTTTACGTTTTGGCTTGCATCGGTTACCTCAAGGAAAGAAACCAGTATTTCCTCCCTTCAACATGAACCTGCTCAGTTGCAAGCCACTTTCTTTGCAGCTGCCTTCAGAGACACACAGCCATGCTCTTCCAAGCTGGTTGTCCACCCAGTGCTGAAATCATCTTGCACCACCGCCCATGACTCTGGATTCAATACTATCTCCAGAATGGTGACAAAAACCTGTCAGCTAAGTCAGTACCCCTTAGTATGTAGCAGTGGTCCCATTTTTCTAGCTTTGAACTTTGCAGTAAATGTTTAATTTGGTCCAGCCACAGTGCATTCATTGCTTTGGTGGGTATAGCTGTAAATCAGTCTTCATCATTATGTTCCTACATGTTTTCAAGTCAGCAGACTGTATAGATTTGCAGCTTCCAATAAATAGTTATGTGAAATTTGATGAAACCAAGATATGTTGTATAAAAATATTCTAATTCATTATTTGTCCTTATTTGGGTGGATTTTGTGTCCACATTTTATATAGCTATAACCATCACAACTGTACCGGAGATAGACAGATGGGAAGACAGATACCTGTAGAATGATCGAGACTGTACAGACCAAGATTCCACAAGTCAGGGCAGTGCCTGCAGGTGCTTGATGCTGGTATTCCCCTCCCTCCCCACATGATTGAAAATCCTATGTCTGCAATGCGTTAATAGATCTTAGAAATCTTTGCCTTTTGTTTTGTGGGGGGTTTTTTTGTTTGTTCAGTTGGTTGGTTTTTTTGCATAGCATATAAGAAATGTTGCCCAGGTACAGCTATAAGACCTACTTCATGAAGAAATATATTTTCCCTGAGTTCTTGCAAGTGCCAGTTGGAACCAGTTACAGAGTAGAGCAGGAATTCATGTGCAGAACTGTGTTACAGAGCGCCGAGAGGCAGAACACAAACACTACACAAAGGAAATCTCTGACAAATGCCTTGGCTCCGAGTGATTGCTGAGCAGCCCGCGCTAATAACAGCAGGAAAATTACTGAGTAGAGAATGAAGCAATTAAAAGCTATAGTGGGTTTGGCACATTCCTGAGACACAGAGGGCAACTGAAAAAATTGAATAATGCTGCACTCTGCATTTGTCAACACTAAAAATATCCACCCACAAAATTTATTTCTGTCTAATAACAGCCAGTCGTAAGGCACCCACATATTACCAAATTCTTGTGCATAGACATTCGGGCAGTGGTGAACATCACATAGCAGTTATCCAGCAGGTAGAGTGATGTTTATCCATGAAGTGTGTTCATCTAAGGAGTTAACCAGAAGGTAGAGAGAGAAGACTGGAAACACCTGGAAAAAAAGGATCAATGGTCAGAGATCCAATCTTGCAAAGCTGAGGTGTGTTTGACAAGTGTTATAATGGGAGAGAAGGAAAATATTAGAGGGGGATTTAAAAAATGGGGATCTAATTAAACATGCCCTCTACCTGAAATATTTTGACAGTAACACAAACTACGCTGTTTATGGGTAGCATCAGTCTACAAAAAACATAATCAAATCCTCTGCTAATAAAGAGGAAAAAAAATAGTGTACACACCAAATAAAAAAAAAATAAAAACAAAAAATTAAACAGCATTTGCTTTAAAATTGCAGTTTTTCCAGGAAGAAATTTATGCAATGTATGGCGACACACAGGTGCCTCTTACTCTTGATCGGAGGGTGGAAATTGTGTTCCTGAACAGGAACATGAAAGTGGGAACCGATTCATATTTTTCATGATAAAATAACAAAATAGAAGCAGCATAGCAGGAGCTGTCCCCTCCTAACCTTTCCTTCAGCACAAACTGGAAAAAAAGCACGTCTGCACCATTAGAAACTGATGTCAGAGTCATCTGGGGCTAAATAACAACACAAGAGATGAAACACTTGCTGTAATTTGTGTTTCCGAGAGCTGCTATTACTTTGGGAAGGCTGTGGTATTGTGTGCAATGGGGAGAGATGGCAACTACAGCTGTGCTGTCATAACAAGGTTAACCCCGCAGTCATGGGAAGTTGTCAATCTAAATGGAGACGTATACTGGAGGACTAGGCTTGCCTTTCCCCGCCTGCCTGGCTGAGAAACCAGGGTAGCTAAGTCACTC
The DNA here is from genome assembly GCF_000696875.1 of Nestor notabilis. Lineage (NCBI taxonomy): Eukaryota > Metazoa > Chordata > Aves > Psittaciformes > Psittacidae > Nestor > Nestor notabilis. The sequence continues at coordinate 297,885 of NW_009914029.1, forward strand.
CTCTTGCTCAAGGAGGGTCTCAGTAGGACAGTTGCAGCCACAGGCTGGGCCAGGCTCTGGAGCTTGTGTCCATTTGGGTTGATAAAATTGCAGTTAATGGATTTATCTTTTTGCAGCAGTGCTGCCGAAATTTTAGAGGATTGTGACAGATTAACACAAGAGGATTATACTTATTAATTGATATTACCAGTACATTTGACTGGAAAGGGAAGGTGTCAGGATCTGAATGTTGAGCTGGCTCTCTAAAGAGATGGTTGAAAGTGTGGCTTGTGCTATGGCGCAGCAGCTCATGGGTGGGAAGTTGTTTAGCACTATGTAAAACAGACTCCCTGGGGCTGAAGACCACCTAAGCAGGTGAGACTCCTTGTCTCCAGAGGACTCTGGCTACAGTGGGGCTTGGCAGGCCCCCACCTACATTCTGCCCCTTCGTCCACACCTCTGTTTCTGTTGGTAATGCTCAAGTGTAAGTGAAGGTGATGAACATGCCTCTCTCCCTCTCTGCTTCTCCCTGATATTTGTCTTAGCACCTTCCATCCAAAATGAAAAACATACCTTTGCTGATGTTTCTTTAGAAATCATGCAGCTTCAAGAGATCACATAGGAAATCAGACCAGCTTTAACTCGTAATGAAAACTGGTTAAAATTTATGCTGCTCTTCATTTATATTATTTATTACAGTCCCTGCCTGAGTATATTGATTTTGTGCCAACCTCTGTTCTTGTCACAGTTTTTGTCACACAAATGAGGTTCCAGAAATGTAATGCCTATATTTTATGAAATACAATCTTTTGCCATTTCAAGATGACCTTTTCAGTATTCTGCATTCTGATGGGTTAGCTGTTTCTGAAGCAGGGGCCTATTTCCATCTACACCTTATCCCCTCAACACTTATGTTTTACAAGTAGTTTAAACAGAGGCTGATATATCAATTTCTTTTGTTTGTTTTGGCATGCAGAGTTTATAACCTGCTTTCTGGAAAATGGGTGAACTCTGGACGGCTCACTCTTCACTGTGAGTGCTTCCATGCAGCCTCCATGCAGGAACGAAGTTCTAATTAGAGTATTAATTTTAGTATTAGAATACATTTGATGGGACTGTTTTGCTTTCATTTCCAAGCAATTGCAAATGCAGATTTGAAGCAGCACTATGAAGTACACTAATGAAACAACATTACCCACGTTTACCCAGATCAGTAGCCCTCAGTTGTAAGTGTTGGAACCAGGAGCCACAAAACCAGACATACAGACCCACAGTCATGATCATAACGTCACCATAGAGTGGCTGAACACGCACAGGATGCAGCGGAGAACCTGGTTAACTCAGTTCTACAGCGAGTCCTTACAGTGTCTCCACGTCAGGCATCTTCCATGGGCAGTGTCACAGCTGCAGAATATGAATACAATAAATAGCAGTTTCTGGTATTTCCTTATTAACTTTTCTAGCAGCAGCATAAGAAAAAGGTGCAGTGAAGCTTTGTTTAAAAAGCATACCTGGTTCTTTGGTTTTTCCCTTCATGCTCAGCATGGTAGGAGTCCCTTGCAGTCTCCATGAAGACAAGTGTTCCAGCTAATCACCGCCTATCAAACAGATCACAGGAGCTGCTGACTGTTGATTTCTCTTATGACAACTTCAGTATGTAGCATGTTTGAACTGAGTATTTTAGAACACGCAACAAAAGACTGAAATTATGTATCCTCAGAAGATAATCCAATGAGTAGGATGTCTAACCAGAGTTCAGGTAGCTGAAAGTTTCTGTTACGGCTCCAGTAATCCTCTGAGCATCAGTCCACACACGGTCTGAACCTCTGCCCCCCTGGTGGCACTTTCCATCCATCTATTTAGACTAGAGGTTCCCAGAAGCAGGAGCTCAGAGGGAGCTGACAGCTCTCCAGAGCTCAACCCTGCAGTGCATGTGTAGTGGCTATGGCTCATCTGTGACAGATCATCCAGTTTTTGCATGCACTGTGGAAACAGTTTGTGTATGCACAGTAAATCCAGTACACCCGGAGTGTATCAGACTTGCTACACATGCTTTTGTCACCTGTGTAGCTTGTGCAGAAGTTCCGACACATCCTGAATGCATCAGATTCGTGGTGCACGCACACTTTTTGTGTGCATTTATTTCTGCCTGAAAAAATACGTGAGCTGTGAGAGTCTCAGGGATGTGCAATGGAAAAGCTCCTGACAGGTTTTTGCCAGCTCAAGTCTAGCAAGTCTCTGCTATGTCTACACAGGGTAGGCAACTTGGACACAATAGAGTATTTATTGGTGCAAAGCATAGGTACCCCTGAACTTCTCAAAAGAAACATTTTATCTGGGGGAAGGGGCGCTGGGGAATAAAGCACTGTTTTTTCCTAGACTTGTTCAGAAGGAGTGTGAGCAGTGCTAACTAATGCAGAGCAATTGGAGGCTGTATCGTCTACCACCAAGTACAAATCAGCACAGCATCTTCACTGCTCAGGTGGGTGCCCTTTGTGCAGCAGCATGCTGTGCCACCACTGATTTGTTCTGAACATCAGCATCCTGCTGCTTCTTCTGAGGAGCCTCTGCCTTGCACTCAGGTAGCATCAAGGCAAGCAGGGATACCCACCCCCCTCCACAAATCTTCCAAGCACTGCAAAAGAGGCCAGCTTGAGCTGAACTGCATTACCTTGCTGGAACTGGAAGTTTCTGCTGACCCCGAATTTGTCCCATTGTACCTTCCTTTTCCAGCACAGGAAGTTATAGAATAGCCTATTCATTGTTTACAGGAGAATTACTTTGGATAACATATTAAGGGGATGAAATAGCAGACAGAACAGTCAAAACAAGAGGGTATTTACACCTCATGCACTCTCAAACTGCAGTTCAGCCAGCAAAAAGGCCTTCCCACCCTGCCTGCCTTGCTTCTTGGAAGACTTAATAAGTCAGAGGCGGGGGAAAAAGGACTCTTCTCCATCAGACAAACAGCATTTTAAATAACATGTACTTTAGCACTTGAGTGCGTAGTTAGACCTCTGAGCAGTGAGTTATCTTCACGCATTTCAAAACTATTAGTGTCAAAAATGCAAGAAAACATGAGCAAAGAAATGAAAGCATAAATACATGTGAGACAAAGCCTTTTCTGCAGAGAACAGGAACCCAGAAAAGCTTCTAAATCAAACAGTTTAAGGTGATACATCACCATTTTGGATTCATCAGGGTTTCCTTAGGCAGATTAAACAACTTCTTTAGAGAAAGTTTTTCTTGAGAGCTGTCACTTGTCATCCACAATGCCCTGGAGGTTTAGCAAAGGTCTCGTCAGCACTGCAAGTCAGACTTTTATTCAACGTTTCCAAGTCAGTTTCATAAAATTCAGGCAAACCTAAATGAACATTTGAGACAGGTATGTTGAAAAACATTACAGAGCTGTATAAGTAGCAACAACCAAACAGCAGGAGCAGGGTGTGGGAAATGGGAAGGCTATAATTAATGGAAGCAAGTTTGTGAGGAACAACACACAGTTATCACCAGCATGGGTAAGAAAAACAGCAAGCGTTTTCAGAAAGGGCTATGTTGTAGCTGTGGTAAATCAGTAACCCTTCACTGACGTAAGCACATCAATGGGATAGGTGCCAGCTGAGTACCTGGCTCTCGAGCCCTCTTCAGATTTGTCACTGCAGGAGAATAGCAGCCAGACAGTGCTGGACATGTACCAGTCAAAACCAAACAGAAATTACCATCTGTAAATTGCACAACATGCTTTAGCTACATGAGCCAATAGGAATACTCACACTTTCCCTGTGAGGACACCAAGGCAGGGACTTGTAAACATAGAAACACACGGTCTGAGCTCAGCTGTAGGATCCTAGGGGCACCAGCCAATACACCTGAGTCCTGTTGGCCTCCAGCTTGGGAAGCAGAGGCTGTGGTACCATCCAGAGGGTGAGAGGGGCCAGGCCAGGCAGAGCTCTCCAAAGCTCCGAGGTGGGTGTGTTAAACAAAAGGTGCCACACAGCCAACATTTCCAAACCCTGGCATGCAATGAATTGGCTGATGGCACATTGTCTGATTTGTTGTCCTTATGCCCAGCTGCCAAATCACATTAAAAACAGCTAAAACACATTAAACATCTCCTAATATGAAGTTGCCTTGAAACAATGGCTGGAGTTGTCCCAGAGATGCTATATGAATGTGGGAATGGTTCCATATGATGATCCTGATGCGTCCATAAAACAATTCCCCTTTTAAACTGTTCGAGCCAGCTGTGGGAAAGGCAAAACAGGCAGATGCTTAGGTCCCTGAAACTGCTCTTGAGAAGCATAATGGGTACTGCCCTATCACCTCGAGCCAGGCACACAGCAGCAGCTGAAGGACAGAGGATCCATGCTTGCAGGGGGGTCACCCAGCTGGATCACTGCCTCCCAGGTTCCTCCCCAGCCCCTCAGCAGCAATGGCAGCAGACTCAGTCTCTGAGCCCCTCTCTTCCCTACGTATTCCTCCCTTCACACCAGATCAGCTTTCTCTGTACATTTTTCCAGCAGCCAAATGCCTATCTTTGACCTACTAGAAAAACCAGTTTCTGTTCACTCTTGAGGTTTTTTGGGAGCTTTAAATAAGTGCTGGAATACGGCTCTGCATATTGAAGACACTTCCTGATGGAAAGAGGCAAAGACGTCCTCAGTACTATGTTGTTTATTTGTTCTGTTTGTATGTAAGCTAAAATAATCTCAGCTAGGATTCTTCCCTCCATGCTGTTCTCTTCTTGCTCCTGGGAAGCAAGGATGTTAAAACCTAACCTCAGTTCCCCATATTTAAAATGGGGAAAATTAGTGCCTACCTTGCTGGGGGAAGGAGAAGTGGAGCCATTTGAAGATGGAAGCATTAAAGATTATGAGGCACCAGGAGCTATATCAGTGGGGTTCCTGTAAGAAGCATAGATCAAGTGAAAGATCTACATGTTCTAAACACACCTGTATGTTTTTGGAGAAAAAATTCTACTGTTATATTCCCTGTCTAGACATTAAATACAACAGAGGAACACAATGTGTTCATTTAACTAAATGCTTCCTCATACAAACAGTCCCACACACTCATTTCTTCTATCTGAACATTATCAGAGGGTGTTTTCCTACTTTGTATGGTTTAAAATGTTGATTTGATAGCCTGGATTTTTCAGAAAAGAGATGCAAACAAAATGTTTCAGTCAACACCAAACACTTGTGTCATAAATGAGTCTTGTCAGGATTTCACGTAATTAAAATATGCAACTTCAAATCAGTGGCAGATGTGAAATAGGAAAATAGAATATTTTACATACAGATTTGGAGATATAAAGTGTTTTTCTTTTTTGTTTTCCCACACATTGACAAGATCGTTCCTTTAGCTGGCATTCTGTTTCCCCAGATTTCAGATGGGAGATGCAAAGACAGCACAGAGTTACTCACCCCAGAAACATCTCTTTTTAGATGTGAATAAAAGTTTATTTTCATGGAACATGAAATTTCACAATTTTAAAGCTTTTTAGAGCAACTTGGGAGACCTGGAAAATTGTTTAAAAAAAGAGAAGGAACAAAAAAGGAAGTGGGGGGGGGGGGGGAAAGGGGGGGTTTCACACAATAACCTGACTCCAGGAGCTGAGACATTAAGGGGAAAATAAGCATCACTAGACAGCTTATGATAAAGAACAGCAGAACACAGAGAGCATAAATCCAGTCCAAAAAGAGTAATAATTGAGTACTAAGTAAGGAACTGGAATACTGAGGTAAGAATGATGAAAAATAAGTGGAAAACAAAGAAGTAAAAAGTTAAATACCTGTTCTTCCAATCCTTTTGTTCTCCCAAGCAAAGTGATCTCCAATGATGTTCCCTCTGTTTTGAAAGTGATTATCCTATAGGGATCAGTATTTTGCTTTTCCTTATATTTCCAAAACTTTTTTTTTCTACATATGGGTTTCAAATGAAACACATTAGAATTGCTAACAACATGCCTTGCTTAGCTAAGAATATGTCAGGTCAACTCAGCCACAGAGTAAGTCCAAGAACAACAGAGCTGGAACAGAAATAGCTATAATTACTCTGTTTTCAGTACAAGCTATATTTGCAAGATATTGCAAAGAAACGAGTATTCAAAACAAACACATTGTCAGGACATAAACCACCTTTATTAGGTAAAGAAAGGAAATAAAGAGACAGTAATCTCTGTAGAAAAACCAAATTTCATTTCTGATGTCAAGGAACAGGGTGAGGAATGGAAATATCTACCTTTGACAGCTGAAGGGGAAATACGATGGCTAGTGAATAGATGAATGACATAAACAGTGTTTCATGGCACCTTATGCCACCCAAATCCAGTCCACAATAGCAGTAAACCACCCTGAGGGGGGTGTGTGAAATGACTTCAGGTATTTCTGTCTGGAACTTATATTGCTGAATTCGTGTTAGCAATACCATGTTCTAAATAGTTCAGTTTAGAGTAAACATTTTTGGCTCAGGGTAATCAGATATAAATGAATTGATGGCATATAGGTAGGTCTTTCATATGCAGAGGTATAAAAACACATGTTGATGGCCACTCTGTGAAATTCTTGGTCATCTTACATTACAATCCCACACATACTTGACATGTCTCTGATAGCAGACATCACATTACATCTAGCCTAGCACTTACACGGAAGGTGCCTCTCCTATCTAATTAATTTTATGAGCTTTTCTTTCATTAAGCAACAACAAACACAACATTCATCACACAATTAGATGTACCGAGTTTTTGTAAAATGGGCAATTCTCTATCCTTACACTTGGTCTTGGAGCCATATATAAGCATCAGAGAGGCACTAGGTCTTATTCTGTGGGTCTGAGTATATCTACAGCATTCCCTGGCTAGAGAAAATATGGCTTATTATGGTTTGTCAATCAGGGTGAATTTGTCAACCAGGTGTAATGTATTACAGCTACTACAAAGGGATTTACCCACCTAAAGATAGTAGTGTCACAGCGGTGCACGTAATTTTTATTCATATTCTATCAAAAAAGAAATTGATGCCAATTTCCTGGTCCTGTTGAGTTGATAAGCAGTATGGAGCCCCGGAGAATAGCACTTCCTTTGGCAAAGAAGAAAGTAAATTTACAGGTACATACGCTGACACTTACTGTTAACAATATGCACAGGTGACTCCTTGCATCTTTATGCCCAAACTTCAGTATGGAGGTGTGATTGGCTCGTAGTCCACCAGGGTCCAGTTTCTCAGCTTCATCCCACAACAAAACAGACTTTAAGGTAGAGAGAAGGTGGGTTTTGGTCAAGCCTTTGCCAGATGGATCTAAGCTTAAATCACTGGCAAGGCAGCCCCTTGTAGTGTTTCTCCCAGAAGGGGCTGCTGAAAGTTGACTGTCTTACAAAACGCTGCTGCAAGCGTATTTTGGAATTGATATTTCAACTAAGCTTATCAAATGCAGACCAAATCTATTTTACTTCGAAACACTAGAAAGGATATTTCATTGTTCTCTGATTCAATGGTGGCATTAAAACTTGTCAGTTAACTATCAAAGAGATTATATGAGCATCTTTGATTGTTTCACTAGCCGTAATGACAAAGTTTGCTCGGATTTATTTTTACACACAATTTCCATGACAAGACTATGAAAAACAAGGCTCTTCTATCATTAAACTGCAGTTTCATTATTCCTTTGCTCGGGCATTTCAGATATGCCATGAACATCAAGAGGCAATCTGAAGCATAACTTGGATATCAAGCCTAGTGTGGCCATGCTAGAAGTAAAAGTCTGTACCTTAATGCTCAAACCACTCAGCACTCCTCGTAGTTTAGCTCTTGGATCCTTATAAGCAACTTAATTGATGTAAGATTGAAGCTTAATTTAAATTGAAAAAATGCATTTAGGGCCTTGAAAAATTTTGAAGGGTAAAAAGCAATTTCAGGTCTATCATCAGACAGATGACAAGGTGGGGACGGGGGTGTGGAGCCTAGGAAGGCAGCACGAGGGGCTGTTGTCAATTTAAGCCCTCATCCCAGACTGCAGAATTAAGTCAAGTTATGGGTTTGACAGAAGACAAGAATATATGTAGGTACTTGGTGTGCTCATAAAGGTGCCTGGGATCAACTTCAGGGAAATGGCTGCTTGTACCCCCCCCCATATTCTACCACAGGTGGCCAGAAGTTTAATGAGAAAGACCAGAGACAGATAGCATAAGGTCCAAGGAAGAAAAGATACTCAACAGTACTGAGGAGTAAAAATTAGGCCTTATCATCTCCTTTGTTTTCAGTTGCCCTAGTTGGACAGGATACACTGCTGAGATTTCGTACTCTGGTTTAGTTTATGAATTAGGTATAAGACTTAATTCTAGGTGCCAAAATATGACTTAGTTTGAGGGCAAAGTTTCAGGTTTTAATAATTTGTTGTCTTTAAAATTAAAACCAGGAGTCTCACTTCGATCTTATTTTATCTGAATAGGAAGAGGAGCTTGCCTGCAACAGCAAATTGGACTCAACACCTATACAGCATTATTTTATGGTTTACAGGACATTTATTTTCATGAAGTCTGCATCTGCATTACATTAAACTTGAAAGGAAAGACACAAATGAAACTCAAATTCAGATCCAAGCAACAGTTGAGTCAGCTATGGAGCTGCTAACTGCATTTGTATTGATCAGATTTACATTCAGGAAATGATGAAGCTGCTTCTGTGGCATTTACCTTACCATGATCCCAAGCAAAGCAGAAATATTATGTAAAAAGGAAACAGTAATGTAAAATAGCAAATTCAGGTAGAGGAAAAAAAAGCCACACAATCCAAACACAAAAAAACTCATGCTCTTTTCCTGTCTCACCCCCCAAAGCTACATAATTTACTCCCAGTCCGTAAGGTCCTTAGTTTCAGGGGTTGGGATGATGGATGGCTCTACTTCAGCTGCAGCAAGAGAAGATACAGCAATGTATCACTCTGCAGGAAAAAACAACAGAGCAAACGAAGCAGCAGGTCAATGTGGTGAGCAGAAAAGCCAGTGGAATTTTCTGCTGGTGGAAAAACAGGCAGCCCTACCCTGGAGTTGTGTAAAATGCAGCGTGGTGGTGTTGTGCTCACTGTGGCCATGCTTATGTGATGAAGACGGGATGCGCAACAACTGCAGAGGGGAGAAGACCTTTTCCTTTTGAGTACTGGTGTTTTTAGAGGAGTAGAGGCAATACTACCTGTGCCATTTCTGATTACATACTTAACTGTAAACGTCTGAAAGAGAGTTAGGTCAGTTCACAGTTAATCTCTGGGAAAGCCAGGTGACTGCATCTGACCTGTGAAAACTACTGTTGCCTAAATCATTCTACAGCAAACTATTAAAACATTTATGTTTCAATGTAAGTCAGTATTCAAACTCAAATCAACTAAATCAACAATTGCTCTGCTAAAACTATCACAGTTCCTACTGTGAAACTCCGCAACAAACATAGTAAAATAAAGGAGTACTACTATTAAATATTACGCTCTCTTCCACAAGAAGCAAAAGCATTTTTTCTTTGCAAAGACAAGTGATGGCCTGATGAAAGTCTCAAGGGTTATGTGAAATGCTCAAAACAAACAAGAGACATCAAAATTATATTCCTTATTTATGTATGCTTTTGGCACATAAGGTAGTAATAGTATATCAATTACAGCTTGTAATTCAGGTGATTTAGACAGAACATAAGACAACAAATATAACCACAAAGAGAGGTACATAATTCACATCACAAAAGTTGAAGGGCACTTCTTAGTATCTACAGGGAGTAGCAAAATTGAAGCTCTTTGTCTTGAATGAAATGCTACTGTTTTCCTTTTTACAGGAAAACAGATTTGGCATCTAAAGAAAGCCATACAAAGCTCTAACAATTTGTCATTGTTAAGCATGTTAATACTGCTTACTACTCAAGCTTTCTCTCACTTTCAGTTGTAAAGCCTATTTGAGTAGCATGCAGTTTTGATGAACTTTAAACGGTGAAGTTGAGAGGGGTTTTTTTCCATTCTAGTGGAATTTTAGAAAACACCTCTAACAACTCCTAGGCCAAGGAAATAAAGAGATAATATTTCACCCAGCTGAAAACTCAGTGACCATTCTTTGAATGCCACATGCATTCTTTTAGACCTGTTTTATGACATCTGCAAATGGGGGGCAACAGGTTAGTGGATTTCTCTTTTGCTCTTCTTCTTCGATTCAGCAACAGTTTATACAAATGAAAAACTGGAAATTGAAAAGGCAATTCCAGTAAACTGCAATCTGGAAAGTTGAGCCTTGCAGAGCAGGGATAAAGCTCTCAGACTAGAGGATTACACCTATTCTGGGAACGCAACAAAAGCTTTTCTGTAGAATTGTAGAATGGTTTGGGTTGGAAAGGATCTTAAGATCATCTAGTTCCAACACTCTTTGCAGAGGAGACAAATGGATTCATGCATTCAAGGTGGAATTTGGAAGTCAAGAAGGACTTGTCCAGAAGGAAATGGATGCCCTGCATGCACATGCATCCCAATTCCTGAGTGTGTTGAGCAAACAGTTGATTGGGATTAGCTGGACATGTCTTCTTGTAGGTGAGGCTGACTGATAAAGTGGTCGAGCCCTACTGTTGCAGTTGAATCAGTATTTTTCTTGCTTTAACATCCAAACTAGCAGTGAGTACTCTGAAAAGCCAGAAGGTGAGCCCCAAAGTGAGAGTACACTTTAAACTTTTATCTCTGTGAGCCAGATCCCAGCATCCCTCAATCACTGTGTAGGAAATTCATTAATGGCTCCTACGTGCTAAATGCTACAACTGTGATATTGGAGAAAAGCCTGTCAGGAATTAATAATCATGGCTTTGGAGGAGAGTTTTAACTGAGTGCAGTTAAGCAAAGCCTATGACCTCATATTGCCCATAGAAGGTGAAAAAAAACATTGAATTGTTAAGGGAGTGATGCTAATTCTGTACACTGAATAAAGAAAGGTTCCTATGGACATCCTCTACATGTTCAGGTAATTAAAGATTAGTGTATATACATAGAAGATGGACAAGACACAGACTTGATTTTTATGTTTCCTGAATATTGCATTTTACAAATTTATTAATACTACTCTTTCTTACGCTTTTGTATGTATTCAAGAAAAATATTCATATTCAACACGAGTTTTAAGTATTACAGAGAAATGAATTTTCTGTAAAATTGAGATGTCTTTCAGCTGAAAGCTACTCATGTCACATTTTCTTTAACCCCCAAATCAGATTATTTGCTTTTGTTGAATTGCTTTGAAACAGTGTTTTAAAAATCTGATTATAAAACCCTTTATTACACTTGTTTTCCAGTGATTTGGCACATCTCTTGTAAAAAAGTCACAATCCCCTCTGGTAAGTATTAAAATATATGTTAGAAAAACATTAATACAGTTGTAAAATCAAGCATTCAAAACAAAGCTTTGAAGAATTTGCCCTCAACTGGTGCACCATCTGCTCCCACCACCATGCGCCCATGTATTGACTGCCTTGTGCAAACCTGGTCATGCCATTTCAAAGTTCATGTTTTGCTATGAGACAAGGTACAGGGAAGAGGCAGAAAGGGTAATCATCGTGCTTTCTTTTCTATGGGGGAATTGAAATCAACTGTAACTCTACAGTTTAGAAATGAGAGAAATGAAAGAGCATGCAAAATAAAATATAATATAAACTAAAATAAACATAATACCATAATAAAAAATAATCCAATAATGGCTACTTAATCATGAATGGCATGGAGAAAATAAAGAAGAAAACTGTTTGAAATTCACTGTTTGTAATAGCAGATTGAGAGGGCAGTCAGTCAAAGAAAGTACTACTCACGTTACAATTATATGATGGAACTCATTGCCATAATAACATTTTTTTAATCTGCTCAGTATATAAATAAGTAAAGAAGAGGTAAGAAAAAATCATGAAGATAAGATCCATCACTATGAAACACAGTGATGTAATTGAAACTTCTGGTTCATCAAATCACAAACTACAGTTTACTTGCAAGTTTAATAACAAATTACAGAATTTGGAGACTATACTGGAGAAAGGTTGCCCCACATTTTCTCTGCTTTGTAAGCTCTTTCCCAAAGAACTCATTATTTGCCCCTGTCAGAGGTCAGATACTGGGTTGAAGGTACCTTTGGTCTGCTCCTAACTGCCCCATTTTCTATGTCATAACCTCATTTTAATGTGCCACCAGCTGATCTGGCTTCTGAATGAAACAAAGAATACATTCACTTGAATGTTATAACAACATTTCCTCTAACTGAGAAAAAATAGCTACTGTATTCATGAACATGACAGGTTGGTTTTGTTGGTTGCTTGTTTGTTTTGGGGGTTTTTGTGGATTGGTTTTTTTTTGTAATAGGCGGTATTTCCATTTCATACATGAAAGACTATAGATTTTTCTGAATTGCCAAAAAATCTCCCTTTCCTTGTGATAAGCAATGGTTAGCAACCACAGGGTTAAGGACTGAAACCTTTTGAATTTAAGTCATGTATACCCTACTAGGTGATTGGAAGAGGTCAGCCTGGCTCCAGCCTGTCTTTCTTTTTATTTTCCAATGCATTTACAGGTTTTCATGAAATAGTCTTGGTCAAATGTTAATGTGTTTAGTGTTTAGTGTGTGGTGTCCCTGCTCATGGCAGGGGGGCTGGAACTAGATGATCTTAAGGTCCTTTCCAAGTCTAACTATTCTATGATTCTATGATTCTATAAATGTGTTGTGGAGCCAAGCAGGATCAGAGAGTCCTCGGAAGTGTCCTCTGAGTTAGAATCCCCAACTTCTGCTCATGTTGCTGTCAGGTGCCAGACATACCTGATGGCTCCATGCAGACACCTAACTGGTAAAGCCCTCGGGAAGAAGCTGGTCAGGAACCCTCTCTCTTTCTCTAGGTTCCATTTTTATTCCACCAAACGGTTAATGTAAGAGTTAAATTTGAACAACTCCTCCTCTGAAGAGCTTTGACATTGGGCAACACTCTACACTCTCTCAAATCCCACATTAGACTTAATGCGCTCTCAGAGGTGGCATGCATCTGACACGACTCCAGAAGAAAAGGGGGGGTGAAAAGAGCTGATTGAAGTCATTAGTAGGATTCTGAATCTAGCAGAAATGAAAGTCTCACACACTCCAACTGTTCTCTGCTGTCACCATGATTATTAACATCATGATAACAATAAGGTTGTAAGCAAAATCGTAGCTCAGCTGGGGAAAAGACTGGAATAGGCTACATTTTTTTCTCTCTCGTTAAACATTCCAAATACAGCTGGGATAAATTTTAATATTTAAAAAGAGAGGTTCAGAAGCTATTTACTTCTGGGAAGTTTATTCTAACACCACCTTGGTTTATTTTTGCTCCCATGAATCTCTAATAAGTAAATACATACAGTTGACTCTGGAAATCTTTGCTATTTAATGAATATGGAATTAATTTAGGTTGTTAAAGTATTTCCCCTTAAAGTTGGTCTCATCTCCTCCATCCTGGCTTCATTTTATTTCTCATTCCAGAATTGCTAAGATAGACAAATAATGTTATTGATATTCATCATAAAAGTACAGGATTTCCTGTGCTTCAGAAAACATGCCACTACTTACTTGGCTGAAAACCATCACTGTGTGTCAGGCTATTCAACTTAACAGAAACCTGAAGGTTGTGTTGTTTTAATGTATGCTACTGTTATTTAAGCTGTACTGTAGAAATCCTCCATTTTTCCAACATGAGCAGGCAGTTTTGAGAGCTAAGAGAAGACATCATTGCAGGAAGAGGACTTCAGGAAGGGACCCATTCCCTGGTCAACGAAAGCATGCTGGATGAGTGAGACTAAAAGACTGATGAAAACAGGAAAGAACAGTTCATGAGACCAGGGAGTGGAGAGTTGATACAATTAACAAAGCTGCTCATTAGCTTGATCCAACATATATAGTGAAGTGGTGACTGCAAAATTATTAGTTTTAAATATACTGCTAATGTTTGACTGAACAGCTTTGTTTCAGTAGTGAAATTATTTTATTTATTAAAGGGTAGAATCACTTCCAGTAAAGCCTCATTGAACTTACTAAGCGTAAGAATAATTTATTTTACTTTGCTTCTTTCAAAGCAATAACAGGTGAGGGAAGAGAAGAAATATTCCCACTGCCTTTAATAAGGCCAAGATTATATTTAGACTAGTCCCCCAACGATCCTCAGATATTATGGTCAGTATTTCAAAATCCCCCTGAATAGTTTAGAAAGAAATCTCTTTATGATTACTGATTGAACAGTGCTTACTAGAAGAGCATAACATCATTTTCAACCATTTCTTCTTTGTATATCATACATATTTTCTCCAACATTTGGCTAGGCAGGTGGCCAGCAGGCACTGTCAAGATAATTTATGTCTCTTGTTTATTTGAATAATTAAAATAACAACAACACTGGAAGTCTGCAATATTTGCACACCCCCGGCTTATACAATGCTTCTATAATACTCTTGTACTCTCCTATTACAGAAGAAATCCCGTGCATAAGAAGGAGGCTCCTAAGGAGTCACTAAGGCCTGAGGAAGCAGATTTTTGTGAAAGCAACAGATTTTTGTTTTGTTAAGCAATGAAAGAAGAAACCTCCCATAACAGCTTATGAATCCACCTCCTGCCCTGTTTGTCAAGAGCACGCACAGCCACCTCAGCATTGCCTCCTTCTCCAGGGACCTCTGTGGGTACCCGGCTTCACACCCAGCTTGGATGCTGCTTCTGTGCTGCCGGAAGCATTTGGAGACCGACGGTGAGTGCATATGTGGTATGCACAAAGAGCTCTTATCCTCCTACTTTTGGGAGGACGGAGGATCCACCCCGGAACCTGTAAGACTGAATTCTAACCTAGAAAAGGGAAGTAATTGAAATCAATGGTTCCTTATTCTCCCTTCAACTCTCATCCTGTCATAGCTTCTCTGTGGCTGCATTTGCTGCACCTAATTGCCTCTGATGTATGCAAGATCCCACATGAAAAAGAAGGGGCTAAACCATACAAATGAAATTGTACAATACAATTAAACAATAAAATTAAATTGTTTTGCAACTGATTGTGATCTGGATTGATTCCTGTGACCAGCTAAACCCAAAGTATCCTACTTATTTTGGCCAAAATACCTGGTTAGGCTAAGCCACATAACATCACTGACCATAGCACAGCCAGAGTAATTTACAACTAGACTCTTGACTTGTCTCTACATATTTTCTTTGTTGACACCTTTCTTTTCTAGACAACCTGTACTTTCCCCAAGTTTCAGGAGCTGCATGTGGTAGATGGCTCTGTCCCTGCACTATAGCAATGTTACTAGCCATGCAATGCAGCAGAGCTGTTTTATGAGTGTGCTTTATACTCCTCCTGCACCTTTTCAGAAGCTGTCAGGTGGTTTTAAAAGATGAGAAAATAAAATTATCTAACTCAAAGCCTTTTCTTGGTTTGTGGGGTTTTTTATGTCTGTAGAATAATCAGGAGCCCCAACTCCTGCACTCACAACACAGAGGCAAAGCCTGAAACAATATAAATTACTTTTCTGATGAGCACATTAGCTAAAAGAGGTCTGTTTTCCTGCTAGGCAGAATTAGCTTGTGGCAGTATGGGGGAGCCAAACCAGTGCCATGTTAATCCTCAATGCTGGTGGGTGGCATATTAATCCTGGTATTATTGTCTATGTTTTCAGCTGAGTAATGCCTAGGATTCTGAGTTGTATGGTAGCAAGTTCCTTTAGTTAGTAAAAGATTTTAGATTATCATGTTCACACAGTTCCTTCTGGCACATTTTTTCCTCAATATACATGTTGTTCTATGGATAATAAAAAAATTACAATCAATAGGCAGTACTGAATGTGATACTCCAATAGAAAATAAAGGACATGCAGAGCAGGGTTAGAATTTATGGAGTATTACCAGTCACTGTTTCAAGAGTCAAAATTTTCTGCCTATGGTATTAGCTGCTGATTCATCACATAACTGAATGTTTTTCTCTTTTTAAATGGCAATATATTGAAACTATACATATATTTCTCTTGGAAAGTCCAAAGCAAAATCAGACGTCATGCATAGATGAGATGCTAAATTATGGTAAACATATCTGACAGTTCAAAATACATTATTTCTTTGCTGTCTGTCTCAGTGAACTTCGAAAGAGAAAATAATATTACCTGCTTCATTGTAAATTGTATTGTGAGACAGAAGATTTTCTATAGCCCTAGTAATTTTCTTGTATTTCCACTACTTGAAACATTGCCTTTAGTCTGGGAAGTTTCTTGACTTGAATTCTACTGTTTTCAGCATATCAGTACAGGAACAAAAACCTTTCATTTTGGAAGCTTCTCTATTGTTTTTTTTCATGTTGGAAAACCTGACACCATCTCTTTAAGTTTACAACTGAGTTTAACAGTCTTGATGCTAAACTCCTTTGCTTTAAGAAAACATATTTATTAAACTTCTCAGCTAGAATTCTCTTCTGGGGTAAAAAAAAATCAAAGAAAACCCAAGAAAACAAACACAAAAAGAAAAAGGAGAGGAGGACTGAGAAGCACTCAGTTCAGACAACTGTAATGACACTTCTTTAAGTATTTCTATTTTGGTATTCTGCCTATAGCTCTGCAAAACCTATCCTTTTCAAAGTGCTATTCATTATTAGCTGTTACAGCTATTCTTTTAAAATGATTACAAGCCCATTCATTCCCTTACAAAGCTCCTACAATTCAAAGTTATTTACATACATATGAATGTATGTATTCAGATCTATTGAAGAATACATATATAAATTCCTAAAGGGAAAATGCCTCCAATTTCAGTAAAAACACACCTCAAAATGTACAAGAGGAGTTTAAAGATACATTTAATTACAATAAAACAAAAACAAACACCAACCTTAAAATTTAATATTTTAAGGAAATCGATGATTTCAGAACTGGGTGCTGACATCTACTTGATTAAAACAAAGAACATCCTGCAAACACCAGTAACCTTATCGTTTCACTAGAAGCGGCCCAGGCACTGTATGTCAGTTGAGCACCCTGTTTGGCTGTTTCAATCTACTAAGGCAATAATTACAAGGATTAGAGGCTAAGGCTCAGCCCATTGGACATGACAGGTATTTAGCCATTTCCCTGGCATTGCTTTAGGGCATGCAGACAGGTTCCCATGGCAGGCACCAAGGCAGGTACATTCTGCTGATGCTGCAGCTCCAAACGGAGCATACCACAGGTGATGTTCATTATGGAAGCTGTGGGGATATAAAGGAGAGCACGGGTTACTGCTGATGGTTGAGTGCCAAAGGTTAGTGAAAAGCTGGATTGTCTGCTGGACCAGGGTAGATAAGAACACAAAAGGGCACAGGGACAGATTTGAATACAGCCACTTATCAGTGTGCCTTTTAAACTACATTATGCTGCCTGTAATGGTGTGCTGTTAGCACTAAAATTGGGAGTCTCCTTTTATGAGTGGACTAATTTATTAACATCAATTTGTGCCACCATTTTAGCAGCTCCTGTACTTCCCTGAGCCAAGAAGTAAGACACCAAGCCAGCTAAATTCAGACTGAATTCAAGAGGCTCTAGTTCTTTTTAAACAACAATAGCAATCTGCTGATGCAGCTCTCTCTTGGCCACTATGCTCCTTTCTCCACAATAAAAGCAAAGAAGCACATATAAAACAAAGATGTTTATGATTTGAAATAAATTGTAGCTTTACTGTTCTTTATTACTGGAAACCAGCCAATTATTATGCAAAAGAATAAAAAAGGATCATTTATATACCATACTGTTAAATTTTATATCGAGTGATATGATAAAATAGCCAACTGGGACAGTGGGTGGGAATGGAAGGAATGTTAGGTTTTATTTATGTCATGTTTATAGTAAGCTATGTTTATCCTTTTTTGTCAGTTAAAGGAACATTAAATAGAATTATCTTGGATTTATGGTAAGTAATAAAGCAGACTTTTTTTCCATGAATGCTCAATTAGGTTAAAGCATAGAGTCACAAGTGCAAAGTATGCACCTATTTATGGCTTTTTTCCTGAGACCATCTTGGTGTTCCTCTCCTGAGACTGCAACAATTTGGAAGTCTGGACAAAAGAGTGCATGTGTTTACTGTAACACATGTGCAAGCAAAACACAAGACTGGTAGGACTGAAACATGAAGTTTGCAGACTGTAAAAGAGGATGGAAAGGTATAAAAAACATGTTAGAGCCAGAGCTAAAAAACCCACCAAGTGAGGATTTCTGGCAAGATGTAAATAAGATCAAAAGATCACAAGCAGTGCATAGCATGTGTGGAGGACGACTCAAAAAGGCTTTGTTTGGCCTTGGTGTTGCCATTATTCACCTGTGTCTAAAAGAAAGGGAAGCCTCGAAATCCTTGGTAGAAGGCACCCAGTGCTTGGGTGCATGTCACTCTGGCATAGAGTCTGATGTTTTGCTCGGAAAGGGATCTGTCATCTAAAGCCAGGGGACAGATTTACATCTCTTCCTGGCAAATGATATCCTTCAAAACTGCCTTAAAATGTAAAGATACCATTCCAACACCTACTGTTCTTTTTTCTTACCTTCAGATTGTATCCTTTTCCAGAGAACACCCTTGTGAAACAGGGAAAGGCAAGCAGGATTGAGTTCTGTGTTTTTCAACAAGGTAATATTTGGAGCTCAAGGTTTGGGGGTTTACTCTTAGCTGTTGTGTATGCTCATAGACAAGATCAAGGGGAAAAAAGACCAGCAGTTTGAATAAATTAAACTCAAGACATTCAGTAAGGCTTATACCCAAATACTGGCCTAGTCTATTGGATACCATTATTTTATTAGCTCATAAAATCTCTAGCCGGTACTGTCACAAAAAAGCACAAAATTCCGCATTCATTAAGATCATTTTGTGCTTCAATATAATTTTAGACTAGGCTTGACTCGTTGCACAAAGGCTTCCCTACATGGCAGGTTTCTTAGGTTGCACAGTGATTCTTCCCAGCTCCAGCACAGAGATCCTGCCTAAAGGGAGATATAGCTGGGAAAACTGCCAGACCTCCTGGGACCTAAGCAAGATGGGTAATTGATGGTGCCATGGCAAGGAACTCTGAAACCTGCTGTTTCTCCTCATTTCTCCTGAATCAGCAGCCGAACATCATTCATGCTATACTAATAGCAAGGATTATATTATTACCAGTTATACTTCCAAACAGATTCTTCTTACTAACACATTCAGACTGCGAGGATTCTGCTTTGGGTTTTTGCCAGCAAATTGTACAAGCACAAGCGTCTCTTCATTTCTATTCCCACATTTTCCATGGCTCCTTTTCTCTTATGTCTCATACAGGTAGATGCAATCAAGTAGCTGTTGTTCAGAATTGTATCATTCATACCGCAAATAATTGAAATAGCAGGGCAAGTTTTAAAAACCATCTTGCTTGCTCACTTCAGGGAAAGTTCTCTGAAAATCCCTATTGCAGCAGATTTTCCTAGTTCATATTTATTAGAGAGAGAGAAACCTGTTTTATTATGGCCTAGGACATAAGTCTTAGCAAAAGTAACAAAAAACCCAAATCAGGTTAAAAAAAATAGTATTTATTACATAAACAATGCTACCCGTTTGTGTTGTTCATTAGCTATGAATTATCAGTGGCCTAACTCTATGTGCTTTCATTTTTTATCAATGCAGAAACAGCTTTGAAGCTTGTGACACAAGGGTCATTGTGGCCTTCAAGTATCAGTCAGAGCCAAGAAGACTGACAGAAGCCTGCATACACATTGGCCAAGTGCAAACTGCTCAGGCACATCTAGCATCAGAAACTACTCTGCTTGTTAGACAACAGTAATTTGTTCCAACAGCTTTTGCATATTGGAAGTACATAATCCTCCACAGCATCTCTCTGCAACCGTATGTAGAAACTACTGAAAAAGAAATAGAGAATGCCTCCCAAATTTAAAGCTGTAACTAACCAATACCCATTTGTATCCATACTTAGAAGTGCCTATCTCTGCTTTGGGTGTTCTCTCAGCAAACAAACAGCATCAGGCCTGTCAGTGCTGGCAGGTGCTTTAGCTCTGTCTCCACTCCTGTCAGGATGTGGAGCTGTGCCATTCAGGGGCAGAGGGAACCATGCTGAATTAACCAGCTTTGCTGCAGAGCTTGTGCATGGTACAGCACATGCGTATTCAGAGTGTCTCTGCAGGGTTCTTTGCTGCTCCTCAAAGCAAGCAGTTATGATGGTGACGATGATGGTGGTTACACTAGGCTATTTCAGGCATCTGTACCACTTGTCCGAGACAAACAGCTCTCTATATCAACTGTAAAGAAAACACAGCAAATAATACATAGGAAACCTGATGATTCTTGTCAATTCTGTAAAGCATATGCCTCAAATATCTTAATACTCCTGGTGCAAAGAATCCACCAACTCCCTGGAAGATCTCAATGGTTCTGCCATTGAGAGAAGAAAAAGTTAGACAGTAAAAAAAAGGTGGAAAAGTTAGTCAGCAAGTGGCATAATAGCCAGTCAATAAACAAACCCTCTGTCCCCTAGCAGTGATTAGTCTGGCAGCAGACGTGCAATAATGATGCATTTGCCAATGAACAATAACCTGCATAAAACTTATTTGAAGCTCGGGCAGTTTGACTGGTAATCTAAGCCATCGGCAAATCCTCCTTTAATTCAGTTTAATTTTCTCCTCAGGGCATGGGCTATGCCCAGGAAGAGGTTGTTGTTATATTTGTCATGAGAGGGAAGGAAAAAAAAAAAGAAAGAAAAATGTTTGGTGAGACCGATGGGGATGTGGAGCAGCGCAGAGGAGGGGGCGACAGGGGAGTTCAGTGCTGCAGATGCCTTCAGGTGAACCCTTGAGAGAAACTGACTTTTCAGCTGATGGCACCAGAGATTGCAGATGGATGCAAACAGATCATGAAAGCCAGATATCAAAAGAGAGATCACAGCAAGCTATTAAAATGTACATTTATATTGCTAAATATTTGTAGGGTTGCTGAGTTGCGACAGCTAGCAAACAGCACATCGTGGAGAACACTGATTGAAAAGCTCACTGGGTTGGGAAAGGATTTTTCATTTCATAAGTCATTTGCTGTAACCATTCCAACAAGTCAGCAGATTTTTCAAATTAATGAGAGTCGCTCTGTGATGAAGTCTGGCTGGATGGCCACTTCTTCCCCTGGGTTCTCTCTGGAGAACCGAACCTCATCCTTTCGTGCCGTTAGAATTTTTCGGTCAGTAATGCTAATTCATTTGGCATGTTTACAGCATGAGAAATTACTCCTGAAATCCTGTTTATAAAATCCCATTCAGATACAATGCTTCACAATGATTTTAAACCCAACTCCAAAGAGCTTTTTGCTAAGGAGCTGATACTGTGCAGAGAGTAAACAGTAGAGCGGAAGGATTGTCATTAGAAGAGGCTACACACACCAACAGACACATTTTTTCACTGGTGGAGATCTGAAAGTCTACTACTTTTTAAATTAATACAATGTTGTTACTTGTTTATTTCCTGCTATCTACTTAGGTCTTCAAACAAAGAACAGAAATTCCGTGGTTGTATTCTACTTCTTGAGAAGAAAATAGGCACAAGACGAAAAAATCAACGTATCTTACTCAAAATGGGCATTTTCATTTTCCATTGATCACTCTCCAGTACCAGTTTCCACTTCAGAAGATACCTCAGTATATGCAAAAGTCAGGCCGAAGCTACTTCATTAAACACCTGCCATATCTTAGACCTAGTATAGACGTAAACAAGAACCTTCTTTCCTTATACTGCAGAGCATTTATTGATTTTAGCGATCTAGACATGCTCACGGGACTTCATCTCAGTTGTGACTTGCTCACTGCAGGTAAGAAATGCAAGAGCATTGACCTTCTGCTTGTTAACAGTTTTCTTCATGGCAAGATCCTGAAAAACCTCCAGGATATACCATATGAAGGTTTGAAAGCCTAACAAATAAAAATTATCACCAAACATTTGTCAGGTCATTGGAAAACCTCTAGTTACTAATATTCTACTCAGACCTAGCAAGGGCTGTTAAGATCCAACCTGCCATCTGCAGCCTATATTTTTGTCCTGTAACAGCTATTTTCTCTCTTCTGCCCCTAAGAGAAGCCCAGATGATGACACTGTAGATCATGTAAGTCAGATGGAATAAATGCCATCCTTACTCTCTTGTGCATCAGATGCAGCTCAGTTATACTGCACTGTCGCTGAAATTACTGTTGTCCATAGCCTACACTAGTGCTGAAGGTTTCATTTTCCTTGTGCTCAGTATTACATTAGCAATAATAATGTATATTCTGACATCCTGGTACTGTTGGTCTTGCCTTTTCCTTCTTTTACTCAGAGCACCAGGAAACAGAGTGTAGTGATTTGATCAGCTAATTTGCATATGCATTTTGCTTTGCAAATTATCTCACAATTCCAGAGCTTTGACAAGTCTGGACCACAATCCTGTAACAGTCACAGCAAATGCTTTGTTTTGTCAAACGAATGAGCATTTTTCCATCTCTATTTTTGTTTCTCTTACTGAAAGAAATGTAATTATGGAGAAAATACATTTCCATAACAATCATTCAGAGTTGCAGTTAAATTCTTAATTGTTTAATATAAGTTTTAATTTCTAAAATTTATTCTTACTGAAATTTAAATGTAAACAGAAATAGAAGCTTTTAAGACAATTTAATTCACAAATTTTCCATTCACAAGAACCTATTCTTTCCAATCCTCTTTGGCAGCACTCTCTTTCACATGTACACACTGCACAACCAGGAATCTGAAATCAGAAAGGTTTCCTTTAGGAAGAAAACTTACAAGAGGATATGCTCATGAGCAACTGACCTTGGCTAAAATCAGCAAGCCTTTTCTGTGTATTTCTGTGTTTCTGGTTACTTCTGCCTCTGTGGCTGCCAGGCACAGATCCTAATGCCTTTCTTTCCCTGCGCCTTCTCACAAGCCTCTTTGCTACGCCACAGTGCCTATGGCTCACACTCACTCTAGGTGTGTAGTAGTACCTTCCACTGCCTTTTCAACACCTTTTGACTTCATTATTGCCATCTTTAAGGTGGAAAGTTCCCCCTCCCCAGTGCTCATACAAATTCCAACTGTCACAAATCACACTGCAAAATAGCTCAGATGGGAACACATAATACTTCTGTGGCTTTGTAAACACATCAGCCGTTCTGACCGAGGTCCATTCCTCCTCACTTCAGGGGGTACCTGCAATTTCCTCTTCCTCCTCTATCCTAATGGGACACCGAGTACATGCAACCTTCATCTGCTGCCATCAGGTTCTTTGGGAGTTATTGTAATCTTT
The DNA here is from genome assembly GCF_000696875.1 of Nestor notabilis. NCBI lineage: Eukaryota > Metazoa > Chordata > Aves > Psittaciformes > Psittacidae > Nestor > Nestor notabilis. The sequence continues at coordinate 321,165 of NW_009914029.1, forward strand.
TGGGGCAGTGCAAACGCACTCTGATGAACATCACCTTATGCTGAAACCTGCAGAGGGAGGCACACCCATGCCAGTGCCCTGGCATACCCCAATCTCTCTTCTTGCGACCCTGCGTCAGCCTCTCCTCCCAGGCTGGTACCTTCTCCGTCCCTCTAGGCGCAAGTCACTTTGCCAGGCACTCAGTCCCTAGACCCCCTTTTCCCTCGGAGGGCCGTAAAGCAGTTTGCCACGCACTGTGTCCTAAGTTGCCTCTCTCATTCTTCCCCCTCACAGAGTGCCTCCACCCTGTCTCCCAGACAAAGTCCAACCCCTTAATCTTTGTCTGGGCATGAACTGTAAACCCTTTTATATACAATGATGTTGCCATCAAGTATTTGCTCAGTTCTAAATGTCATTGCTTTTTAAAGGACCAAAATCACTGCATTGCCTTCAGAAATACTAGTTCATTCAGGTACCAATTCAGATGCTATTTAAATGACAATTGGGTTCACAGAATATGGCTTCCATGTATTTTAATTTGATTAGGAATCAATCCTTCCTAATTACTTTTACAAATAAGTCCTATTTTCCAGCTGGAAATAGAGATAAGGTTTTGAGTATATATATATTTTCCTCTGAGATTGAAATTGTGTATCTGATAAATTGGACGAAAGAGAGATGACAACTTTTACAGAATTTAAAAGCAGATCTGATTCTGGCAATAATCCCTACATAAAAAGCTCTAATCACATTAGCAGAAAAGAATCTATAAGGAGTAAAGCAAATCAAGTGCATGTCAGAGCAAGGGAGAAGTTTTATAATTTGGAGGATAGATAAGTGATTAATCCACTGAGATAACTGGGTTAAGGAAAAAAAAATGTCAGAAAAAGATCTAACTTCACAGTAGGAGTAAGTATTCACAGTAAATTCACACCATTGCAAGTTTTTACTACTTGTAATAAAATATACACGTGGTTAGTTTAAAGTTATTGGTGAGATCGCCCCTAATATGCTAAAACAAGGAAGTTGAAATCAATTTCATTTTTAAATCTTTATATCTATACTATTTAAATGCCAGTCATTTGAAAAATTATAGGAAATATTAAAGTATTATAGTTCATGTTTAAGTTCTTTTATCCTGCATATCATACTCCCAAATGTGACATAACTCTGTGGAGGGGCTACTTAAGGAATAACAGATACACACGTATTAAAATTTAAGCACCTACAAAAGCTAAGCCAAGCATGGCTGAGTTTTCCGTGGTAGAAATAGTTGGAGCAGCTAAGCTGTCACACAAATAACAGCTGTGGTGCGTGTCGTGGAAGAAAGAATGGGACAGGGAGTGGCTGCAACCATATGTATGATAGAAAAACACTATCTCTGAGGCCTCTTTTGCTGTTGACCTGAAAAAAAAACCCTGTTCCTTTAAAGGAAGCTATAATAAATCTATATAAGACTTCTGTTTCAGTTTTGTTCATTCTGAAATATAAACAGATAAAATCTTGGTCATATACAAAGAAGCAAAGGCAATTTGTGCTCATTTCTTGCTTTGGAGGAACAAATTTGTTGGAATTACTCCTGAAATTATAGGGAAATGGTTCTTATGCATCACACACAATAACCCGTTATAGCTTAGAATACAGATGATGCTCAGTGCTCACCTGATGCTAAGACAGAGATCCTTTTCCATGGCTGACAAAGCACACGAGTAAATCATCTACAAACCAAACTATGTCCCTGTTGCAATGGTCTGTTCAAATACAGCATAAATCTAGCTTCAAAAAGGAGACACCAGCTATGATCTTCTGACTCCAGCCATTGTACAAAGAAATGGTGGATGCTCCTTAGCTGTTTCCACACCTCCTATCCCCTACAGATCTCTTCTCTGGCTCCCCAAAGATAGCCAGAGCAGCCTAATGCAATCCCAGTGCTTCAATGGCTAACGTGGTGTCAGAATTAACTAAGCCACACTTGTGCAGAAGAGAGAAGCAAGATGTCATCTCCTGCATTGGCACTGAGCTGACCAAACAAGCACACAGAACACCACCACAAAGCTGCTCTGAACTGCAGATCCCTTCGACACTTACTGTTACATCAAGTAAGACTTTTGAGACATTTGATTCTCCTTTACTTCTGCTGGGATTAGAAATTGACTTAGAGTAATTTTTGCTAGGATTTAAATTAAATGCATCTATTTAAAATTCAGTGTCGAATAGGGCAGCTAAAATAAGAAAAAGCAGAGTAAATAAAAGTTAACATTTGTACTGCCAATGCAAATACAGGTTTTCTTTTTAACAGTTCAACCATACAGCCTATTCGGCAAAACACTCACTTCCTAAACCTTGTCAAAATGAACAGGACTTAAGTCTATATGCCTAAAGTTAGGTGTTTGTTGGCTAATATTTACCTAGGTTCAGGTAAGTATTGGGTTTTGCCCAGTAGCTCAGCATGTAACGTACACATAATACAAAATGAATCTGGAGTTCTCTAATAATTACGCATCTAGCCCGAGTTCTCCATTTAGGTTAAAACATTTCCAGAGGCAGCCAGAATAAGATCCAGGGGCACATCTGCACCCCTCTGCATACTAGTTTCAACTGGAGGTTAGTTATGCACCCCGGGGAGAGCAGGACGTGCGCTCTGCAGTCAGGATAGCAGAACTGCAAGGCACACCTCACAGCCCAGCACACCCTGGAGCATCTGCTGACATTAGATTCAGCTGCAAACATTGTCCATTGTACATGTACATACATGTCCCTGTCTCTCTCCACTGCTGACAGATAACAACTTCAATCACAATGGTTGTGTATGATGCATCTCATTCCCTGTACTAGGTGAATAGATTTTTAATGCTGGTTTAAGGAATAAGAGATTTGCAAGTGTTCTTACACAGTTCAGAAATAGGTGGACTCTTACTTTAAAACTGGAAACTGTATTGTGTTAAACTACAATGTCCTTGTGTTACTGCTGTTTAGATGAAGAGACCTAAGCGTCAAATTTGGAGTGGTTTGGGGTTAGTTTTGTTAAACACGTCCTGACACTGTGCACACATACCTGCATCTACAACATTTTGTATTTAATATATAAAGATACATTCAGCTAGATTTGCATTTAAGTCATATTGCTATAGGGTAGATTTGTTTGCTTACAGATTCTGCACTGCTCAGTAAAGCAGCAAAAGCAAAAATTAGTTCATCAAGTCAGTCACTGAATAGAAGTGTGAGTCTATAACTTCATTTTTTCTCTTTTCTCCAGCTGGTTTCAGCACTGAGATGGTTTCAGCACTGAGACAGTTTCACATGTTCTTTGACCTCCTAAAATGGCTTCAATACAACCTGACACAGACAATTTCAATGTAACAATAAAGGAAATCAAAATCTATAATGCAGAATCCTTCAGAGCTGCTGGGATTTTAAAATCTCATGCCCTTTAAGGGACTTTCAAAATAAGTGAAATGTTTTATTAGTTCTAACAGCTTAATGTACAGAAGTAACAGAGGTGTAGTCCATTCATCATAAAAATATTTGTCTTCTCCCATAACGCATTAATTTCTTTATACGGACAGATTGCATGGCTATGTTTGTATGACACTCTTTTTTGCACTCAGATCAATTCTAAGACCTCTGAACTAAAGAAAATCATCTTTCTAAATGGAATACTAATTTTAGCTAAGCTGCTTTGAAGACTCTGCTCTTTTAAAAAAGCCAAAGCTCCATACAAAAGGTATGGAGAGGAGGGAGAGTGTAGCTGATGAAATGCAAATGAGGCTTTTCTCAGACAGCTGGCTGCTTTGGGATGACATGTGTGATGAATGGCTCTTAAAACATGAGCAGGCATCAAGTTCCAATTCAGTGTCAGACTGGCAAAAACAGCAGCATTACTGGATGCTTCCTTTAATTAATGCAACACTTCTGCATTAGTCCGGACACTGCCGATAAATGGGAAAGAACTGATATCAGTGGTAATATCAGAAATCTTTCAACCTTGAAGCTGGGATGCATTAGCCAAAAGCTGTGGTATCGTAAAAGGTTTAATTGTATTTGTAATGTACCAGTGCACCATGACAAAAATGGGAGATAGTCCAGGCAGGACAGAGTAAGCCAGTGATAAATGAGTGTGAGTGAGTGATTATAAAGCAAGGAGGAGTGTGAAAACAGACAATAGACAGTGAAGGGAAAGGGGGCAGCAATGGGGGGGGTGTGGGGTGTGTGTGATGATAGCAACAGCTAGTCTAATGTGAAGTAGGTAATAAGAGAAACCTGGTTATAGTTTTGAGCTGGGCTACAGCACAAAGCAGTTTAACATAAATCTTTCCTCCTAAATAGGTTTCATTGACAAAAGTGAGATTTACCACTACACCTATTCCTAGCAGGACTTCATGGGGAAGGCTTTGCTAGCCAGTTATCTACTACAAAGCATTACAACTCACTAAATCAAACACACAGCACAAGGCTTTCTATTAATTGCATACCAAAGCAATAGGACGCACACACTGTTCATCCATTGTGCTTAAAATTATGTTTTCTGCCACAACACACCATAAAACTCCCATGCAATTTTTATGCTGTCACACAGTCACCAAGTGCCAGAATGTAATAACAATAACGGCTTTCTTGAGATTATTTGAAAGTAAAGAGTAATCTCCCACTGAACGTGTAAGAGCCGATCACACAGAAAGGCTGCAAAGGATTCATGTTTTGTGATTGCCATCAGCTGCAAACACCTCTAAAGAATCTCTCTTCCTAGCATTTGGGCTAAGGCACATAATTAAGATTAACAAGTTCAGGTGAGGTTCTTGAAAATGGCCTATGCTTAGTGTTTCTGAGAAAAGTGAAGTATTCCCGTAATACACTCAGAGTGATTTGCTGTTTCTTGATGACACCTTTATTCATGTGGTGGCCTTTTGAAACCATTCCAGTTGTTCTCTCCCTTTTTGTGCACACATGAGAAGTATTTACTGTGCGCACCAAGTGTTGACTCTGCAGTTTCAAAACTGATTTTTTTCTCCTTTTGATTAACCTTTGTTCTATGAAGAAACAAACATGTTGCTTTTTAGGATGAACACCAAGAAGAATTATCGTCAATGCTATATTCATACTTCATGAGAGAGACAGCAGGGGGAAATAAAGACATTGGAGAAAGACTAACACATTTTCAGGCACTAAAACCAGATGCTGGAACTCTATATTATGATATACAGAAGACTTTATTGAACAGAGCATAGGAAAAACAAAAGTTATTTTCTAGTATTCATATGTATGCTTTTCTTATTGTTTTAGAACACAGGTGACAGAGAGTTTATCAATTAGGAAAGTACCTGGAGTTAAGAGCACATTTATATGTATCTGCTCCCTTGAGCTGAGGCTGAAGACATTAAAACGTCCTTTTAAACTTTTTTCTCAAGCATAGCACACTTTCTTAAACATAAAGGATCATAGAAAACAAGCCAAAATATGGGTATTTAACTGGTTCTTTTTACCGCATTTCTGAACTATTTTCCTTACTATAATATTTCTGTATTAAAATTATTATGTACAGATGTGTTTTGAAACTAATAGAAATGGTGGAATAGAGGGAAAGCTACCCACTGTTATGGCATAAAGAGTTTGCCCAGGAGAAAAGCAGAGCAGCAGCGCAGTGGTTTTGTTCCTTGTTTGATACACCAGTTTTGTTAAATCCTTTAAGCCTGGTTTTAAATTCTGTGTCTACCATGGTCCCAAAATACCTATGTAGCTCCAGAAAGTTTATTGGAAACCAGCTTGGGATTGGTTAGCAGAGCAGTTAAACAGGGAAGAGGGGCAAAGGGTTTGGGATCAAAATAATTTTTTTGCTGAGGAATCCCCAAAGAAGTAAAAAAAAAAAAGAAGAAAAATAAAATCAAACCCAAAAACCTCAAAACAAAAAAAAAAACCAAACCAAACAAACCCACAGACCTCAGAAATTACCAAAATTTAAAGAAATGCTCCTTAGTATCTATATCTTCAAACTGATAACTTGGCATAGTAGTGGCAACAGTGGTACTAACGTTTACCTTGTGCCTAGCAGCTATCCCAGTAAGCTTATAAACCTTGACATAAAGTGTCAGCAGCTTTCCCAGTGAGGTAAGCAAGGCATCAGTCTACTTGGCTTCACATTTTCGCAGGAGAAAACTTCATTATAATACATTGAATGATTTCCACTGTTCCTGGAATTTTGACGATAGTTACAAAAGAGGGGAAGCAGAAAGGCAGCTGTGACCCAGCTTGTCTCAAAATTAGCAGTCAGTGCTTACTTTTATGTAAGTCCAATGTGGTCCATTTCCATTCTTAACTCCCCACATACCTACAATATAATTTAACTCCTATATTATTTACAAAGTGCTTTGCCTCTAGATAAAGGGGCGATGATCCATTCATTCTCTTCAGCCTACCATCATAAAGACCATTTACTGCCCCTTTCCCTCCCTCCCTCACCTAGTATTTAAAGTACAGGACAAAGCATTCATTTCCACTAAATGAGAAATGCCATCAGATGTGAAGACTTCATGCTCAACCAGGATTGGATAATGATATGCTTACTCATGCTTACCACATTAGGAAGTCTTAATAGGCCTACATGAGGATCAGGTGCTAATCACTGGAACAGCATCAGATTGCAGCCCATAATTTGGCTCACTCCCGCAGCTATTCAGTAGCAATGACTGAATTCTATCCATTTCTGAAAATTCAGAAAACCAGAATAAGAGTAGGAGCAGAATGTGAAAGATCCTTTTAGTTGCATGGACAGAGGAAAGCCATCAGTTAATTCTCCCTGCTCTCAGTGGTGGCTGGGGCATTGGCTGTGCTGACAGCTCCTGCCAGTCCCCCCTTGTGCTCCTCTTTCATGGGATTTTACTTGGACAGCATTTTCCACTAGTGGATGCTGGTCATGAACAAACAGCTATAAATCACTTTGGCCAAGTTAACCCAAAGACATGTGCCAGATTCCAGTGTCAAACTGTCTAACACGAATTCGCTAATAAATAGAAATGGGTTTTAGCAGAAAACAACCAGCAACATGGGTTAGGATGAAATCATCCAACTGCAAGGACAGAGACAGATGGATCTGGATTTCCTGGTAGAGCCCAGAGCTCCAGTGATCTACCACAGTGAGCCCAGCCCTGAGGAGATTTGAGGGATGCATACCCTCACTATTCTCCTAAAAAAGGCATAGGAACATGCTCAAGCACAGAATCTCCAATGAAAGAAATATCCTAAAGATTAAGTGTTTATAGCGAAGATTTTGATGTAATGATTCCGTGTGGAAACAATGTAAGCATATATGATACATGTTTTACGTAATAAATATTTTTAAGACTGTGCTTTCACCACTGACTGATATTCCTATTTCCCTGAAATCTCATGGTAAGATGTAATAATGACCTTTATAACCCTGTTATATGACCTATAATAAATATTCCATACTGACAAGCGGCCAGGACTCCAGCTTAAGTAAGCTTCTAAGAATGAAGAATCTGATAATTATTCACTGAAATCATTTTGGGGCAGGAGAAGTTCTGAAGAAAAGTTTCCAAGATTATTATAATAGCAGACATTTATTACATGGGCTTTCCTGTGCTTTAAAGAATTGTAAGTCATGCTTATAATCAGGGCCAATCAAGGATCTAGCCCTGTTTTCCTTGCACCACTGACTAGCACAAGACAAAAAGCAAAAGGAATGTGGTAACTTTTTAGTTCACAACAGTTTTTGGGTTTTATGTATATTTTGTTTCAGACACAACAGATTTTGGAATCGTCATGAATGGATTTGGGTGATGACACTTAACAGCAAGCTACATTTCTTTTCAGCTGGAGCTTCATTAATAAAGTTTTTCAGGGAGTAATAGACACCCTATAAAACTAGAAACCTTTTCAGTAAAAAAGAGGCGGAGGGAAGTAGAACTGAATACCTAAACCTCCTTTAAGCAAGAATATAGTAATTGATAAATCCTTTGGAGCAGATGGTCTTCTAGCTGATTTAAGAGATATGAGGTCCCTGGGAGCAATTGCTCCTGGAATATCAACAACTAATTCCCATTCTTCACATGTTCCAAATTCTGCATTCTCTGGAATGCTGCTAATTGTTTTACTTTGGCTCTGTTCTCAAGAGAAACCTAAATAATTTTGTTTCACTACCAAAGTTTATTCATAATCACTGGAACAACTGCATTTCGTATCAGCAGCTACACTGTCTATGTTCTACTTATTGACCATTTTACAAGCTTGGGTAATCATATTTTGAAGGAAAACAGAGAAATCTGCCACAGTTGAATCACTTGTGTAACGCACAGATGATTCCATGCCACCCCCAGCTCCCCAAAAGAAATTAGAGCACGTATGAGGTGTGTGCTGCAAAAGGTGATGTGAGTCAGAGGACAGAAATGGAAACCAAAAAACCTGGTGCTTGGCCAATCTTTAGTCAATTCACTCCTTTATAGACATTTTTACTAAGATGGTAAGCTCTTTTTGGACAAGGCCTGTCTCGTGCCATGTGTACATAAAGTGCTTTCCACAGTGCTGTCCTCAAATCAGATCTCTGGGTGCTATTGAAATACAAACAAAAAAGATCATGAAACACATCATCACTGATTATTTTATCATAGTTTATCATCTTTTTCTCTTTCTGCATGGCCTAAAAATGTCCTACATTAAGATTTGGGCATAAAAATCCTCCACAATTTTGTGACAGGACAGCATGAAAAAAATCAACACTTTTTACTACAAGAAAAGACTAATCAAGCTAAAAGAGCTGCAGAAATTGAGATTCAAATAGATGTTTCTTTTGTTTTAAGCAGTTACCCTAATCCCAGCTAAGCAAAGAAGTAGCATGAACCAACAGGAAACTAAAACAGACAGCGATAATATACCTGGTTTAGTTAACAAAATACTGTTAGCCTTCTAAGTGAATTCTTAGTAATAAGATTGCTGCTGTTGTTGCTATTTTTCTTTTATAAGCCTATTTTGACAAGACATTACCTGACAGGCAGCACTTGCAAAAAAATAGTAAATTTATTAATCATCTTTAACACAATAGTTTCGCACCTTGCTTGGCGTAAAACCCACTGTGTTATCATACTACTGCTCCATCCATTTTAAGACTAATCCATCTGCATTGTCTATCACTACATTATATGCATCATTACACTGTAACTGCAAAAAGGAAAATTTAGGTGTGATAAGATCTAAACATCTTCATAACAATTTGAAGTTTGTGGATACAGAGGATGTAATTGTCAATTACATCACATTCAGTTTAAAAAAGCCCACGTTAGGAAAACAGCAAACATTGATGTTTTCATCAATATGCCCACTTTCCAGTTTTTCTTTTGGTTTTGCCTTAGGTTTTGGCTAAGTCCCAATTCCAGTTACAGTTAATTGGAATTAATAAAAAACAAAACAAAACAAAAAATAAAACTATCATTTTTCTGCATATTTTTCTCCTAGAACTTTTTCCATCCCAAAATTCCAGGATTAGAGAAACGCAGGAACTCAGAAGAGGAAATCAGCTGCTCAGTTCAGATAATCTGCAAGTCGTCAGTGACTTGACTTATCTAAAGAACAGAATGTTTAACTTGTCAACTTTCAGAAAATGCTTGGGTCATTGCAAGACTGAATTGCACTTTTTTCATCAATTAAGAAAGAAGCACTACTCCGAAGAGGCACCCCACTTCCACTGATCCGTTACCCAAATAATTGATATTTCAGGCAAAATTTAGCCTCTGATTATATGGTATAATATCTGGCTTAGACTGAGAAAATCCTGGTGAAGAAGCTGACTCAGTCTTGAAACAAACTCCAAAAGCTCCAAAACGTTCAGCAGCCCTCCACTATTGTTCCGTTTCTGTTTGCTCAGCGGTGAAGCTGTAGTGGTCGCAGTAGATGTACTACTGGGTTACATCTACCTTAATTAACTTCTTATCTCAGTTACTCTGACCATCTAGTAAGATGGATGAATGTTATACATCATCTCACCACCATCAATTGTTCACCCCATTAGAGCAGAGCAGAAGAATATAGACAAATGATATATTCACCAAAAAGGAACAGGTTCAGCTGACCTGAAAAATAGTTGCAAAACTGGGTCAAATTCATCAAAAGGTTTCTACTGGATTTCCCACACACAAGCACACAAGACACACAAATTGCCTGTAAAATCAGAAGGGCTGGGACTCACTTTTTATTAGTACCGTGGTTGGAACAATCATGGAGGAAATGGGAGGGAACAGTTCATTTTGCTCTTCTGCTCAGACCCGTATCTGCTGATCTTGGCAGGCCCAAGCCACTGAGCTTCATGACCTCTCACAATAATCCCTGCTACAGCTGTCCTATATGACATATACATATGTCCTATATGTGTGAGTTAATAGCGTATTTACTGGGGCTCAGAGGAATGAAAACAACTCTCTTAGCCATGATGAGTGACCCCAGTGATGGAGCTGCTGATATGTCAGTGCCCCAAGCCTGACATTTCAGCCCACTTCTTAACTACCTCAGCTCTAGTCTGACAAAATTTCCTGCAGCTTTGCCACAGCACCTTTATTTCTTTACCTCTGCTGGTTAGCATTAATTAAAGATTCCCTAATTAGGACTGAAATATTTACTTTGAGCCAACAGAATGGGTTTGATTGATCCAGGAAATGTTAAGGAAGAGAGCTGGAAGAGAAAAAGTTCACATTAGTGAGAAAAAACAACAGTGTCTCTCTTCAAAATGCTTACATACATGTCAGCAGATGAAACAGTGCCTCATCAGTACTCTCCTGCCCCTTACTGACTTGTTCTAGTGAGTAAAAGAGCAGGTAGCCCCCTTACAGAACACTTCCCCTGCACCCTTATTCCCTTGAATGCCAAGTCGATTGGATCCTGATTTGAACTAATTTGTTCACTGTTAATGAGCTGTGATGGTATCATCACATGATAACATCACCTAAATATAGAAACAAGTATTCAGGGAAGATTTTAATAAATGCAAGAGTGGAAAAGAGTGTCTCTTACCTAGCCATAGCCCTTTTGAAAAAGTAGTGGTCTAATAATGGAAGTTGTTTCTTCTAATGCTTCTAATGAGATAATATTAATAGCTTTCAATCAAATTAACTGCCTGATGCTGAATATCCACTAGCTTGGATCCCACGCTCATTTTTATTCATTTTTTTCAGTGGGACATCTGGTGTGTCAACACTTTAAGGGCTGTGTTCCTGAAATAAGGCTAAAAAATACTGTTTAGATTGTCATTGCTGAAAAGGAGTAAATTCTCTGATGTATTTCACATGGCAAGAACGAACTTCGGTTATTTTGACAAAGTATTAAAAGTCTACAGAATATTGTCCTTAAGAAGATCCTAACAGATTCTGCCAGTCATTTCCCAAAAGTATGGAAAAAGTACTGCAAAACTAACTGTAAATGTTCACTGTCTTTCTGTTCCTATAAACTTCTTTTGCAAAATATTTCTAAGTAAGTTCTACAGTATCATCTGGAAATAGTTACAAGTTTGGGCAAGTCTGTCTGTGTAGGTTATAAAAGACTGAAAATGAGACATGAGAAATTATGTCAATGATGCTAGACTGTCATTGACGAAGAATGACAAAAGTAAAGATAAATGAATTGTGGTTCATGGCTCATCTTTTTTCTCCTGCTGTGCCCAAAATCAGAAGTTCATCCCAAATCCACATATCACTAAAGGTCAGTATTTGAAATCTATGGGGTTCACCAAATTACATGGCAAAATTTTTACCAGGTATTTATGTGTTTTTCTGAGTAAGAATGGACACCAGCTTGTAATCTACTGCTTGGAAACACTTTCTGAACTTGTTGTCTAAGTAAGTCTTTAAATTGGCATGTCATTCTTTCTTGCATTCTACAACTTCATAACCTGACAATACAACTAGTGTCTTTTTTTCATCTATCCAAAGAAATTTGCCCTATAAGACCTTCTAAAATTTATTTATTCATACTTTCTGCCGTTCATTTTGATGTTGGTTACCAACTTACCAAGAACCATAAATAAAGTCATTTCTTTCATGCTTTTACTCAGAAATTTTAAATCAGAATCAGTGTCATCTTAGGATAGTCGCTGGTGAAACAGTGGACAGCTATAGGGACTGTTCTCCCAGCATTTCACTGATTTGTGATACATTTAAGAGAAAGTAAAGATAACAAAAAGTACAACTGTAATAGCAATGGTAACTATGCAGTTGCCTCAGCCAGTTAGTCCCAAACTGATCAGCCTGGTTTTCTCTCATTATTATTCACCAGTTCTTATTCCCTCTACTCTCAGCACAATTCCTTCTTGATCCCTCTTTTACAGAAGGAAAACAAGCTAACAGACAAAACCCTACTGAACATCTAGATAGTCTTCTGTATGCATTTAAAAATCTAGGTATTTTCTATTTACCTAATAAAGCTGGGAAAACCATGCTCAGGAAAACTTTATTTTCATTCCGAATAATGGCCTTTCTGATCAAAACAAAAAGGTAGTAACCTAAAAAAACCTTATGGCTTTATACCATTTCCATTCAAGGACCTGAAGTCCAGAATGTATGAGTTTGAAAAATAATAGTATTCATTTTTGCATAAACCTCTCATATTTATAATTTCAAAATAAACTTAAATTCTTCATAATTGTTACAGTCTTGATTTTGTAAGTCAAAATCTGACATAATTAAGCTGGTTTTGAGAGGAGAAAATTCCTCAGAAAGACTTCTTCCCTAATTTTTATTTCACAGTAAGACTTCCCCCTGGTTGAAGAGACTTTATATTGGAACAAAACCAAGCTTTGCACAGTCTTCAGGGCATTCACACTGTCACCTAGACTGTGGCAACTGCATTCTGTTCCTAAACTCCCTCTGTACCAACGGACCCTGTTGTGCAATATTGTACAAGTTTGTATTTCCATATATATAGGCCCTGATTCTGCAATCAGATCCATTTGGACAAAAGTCCTTTGTCTGTGGAGAATACTCATGATTTCGAAGTATGGCCATCTGTTCTGGGATTCTAAAACTAAGGCTTCATAACAATAACTGGTTTTTCTCACAATAGAAATGCTATACAATGCTTATTGCTTATTGTATGTTGCTACTGTAGAAGTTGTGGCTGAGCTGCATTTTTATTTTGTACGAAAAAGTATGGGGCAAGGGACTTGCTACACTGTCAGAGTGAAAACAAATGCTGCAGATAGTTGAAGAATGCAAATGGTCCATAGCTAGAAACCACTGATCACATCTGGTTGTATTGTAGTTACCCACCCAGCAGGAGCAGACATAGATGTCAAAAGGTTTACGTTATTTCCTTTTCAGACAATTATCATTATTCCCCTCCTCCCTTCCTTATGCATACTCACAGGCCCTGTTTCTGGTTTTGGGTTTCAGGTGCATGGTTAATTAACACACATCTAGGGTATAGACATCACACAGCACTAGTGTTGCATAATGTCCTTCTCCCAAGTGGTATTAATAATCATTAGTCTGTTGTATTGAATAACAAAAGAAAATCCATAAAGGATTAATCAGAGAAATTAAGTTTGGGGTTGATTTCCAAGTAAATCGTAATCTATACTGAAGATGCTTCATTCAAAGATAATTGGCAATTTATTTTTTATTTTAAATGAAGTGAGAAACAGAAGAACCATGGACAATAAGAATGTTCTATAGCTTCATCGCTAAATGGTTCTTCTCTGGTCAAGATGAAGGCCTTTATCAGTTAAGCTCCCCAAAACTCCAGTTTGCATCTGTCTGCACACTGTGCATAGTATCAAAAGGAAAGAGGAAGTTTGCACATCTAAGTGTATTTCTCATTACTGTGCCAAGAGCATCTTGGATTTATATTGTATCTGTGCTAAATGAGCAAGAACTGCAAGAGGAACATGACTTATTGGCTAAAGCAAAAATATGTCCAATTTTGCATCTGCAAGCACCTCCTTTTTCATAACCAACCAAAATAAGGATGGAGCTCTTAATTTGTAGAATATACTACTATAATCAGAGATTCAGACTTACTGTAAGCAAACCAATGAGGTTTTTTCCACATCACCTTCAACTGACTGAGCAGCACAGAGTCTCTTGGCTCAGCACACAAAGAAAGAAATCATTTTGAAACATTGCATGGAAGTTTTCACAAATAATGTAAATCACAGAGACAAAGGTAGGAAGAATTAGCCTGGTTTGGTTTTTAAGTGTTGCCATTCAGCAGAAGTCTTAGCAAGTCATCACTAAAATGAAGGAATAATTAATGAATTCTTTTTTCAGATTTCAAAACCTATATTGGAAAAGCAGGCACTGATCTGCAAGGATGTGCCAATATATTCATTTTTTTGTTGTCTGATTTAGTCCATTCTAATCAACAAAGCACTTTAGCATATGGCTGATTTGAAGGCTTTGCTCAACTCAGCTAGAATCAACAGAACATACTTCATGTGTAAGAATATTAGTGTGGGTAGATGGACTTAGTATGCACTTAAATGGCTTTACTGAATCAGGCTGTAGACAATTTATTCTGAATAAGCAGGCCTCACTAAGCAGGAAATCTCACTGATATCAATGAGGTTTCCTGTGAGTAGACAACAAAATTAGAGCTCCATTTAGTAGGTGGACAAAAAATGTGCAGATTTATGCAGCTTTCATGTAACAAAGAAGAAAACAACAAGGCACAACACGCATAAAGACTGTATGCTTTATGCAGTTGTATATCTATTTTTAAATATTGCATATAAATGCAAGCTGGGCTACATCTGCTGGCAGAAATGTGGCTATTAAAGCCACCCACCAATAGAACTTCAGGAAAGTTAGGTGATGAATTGCAAGCAGCTGCATCTTTACTGCACAGTCAGGATTTTATAATAAGCCTGTAGGTAATGTTTTTTCTGCATAATTTTCTTACTCAGCTAAAAAAGAAGGTCTTTCTTGGGAAAACCTCAAGAATATGTACTAAAGACTAGGCCCCATGGGGAACTGAAAGAGATTTAGGCACCTAAAGTATCAATTAGATGCCTAATTTAGATCTTCAAAACTCATACCTAGCCCTAATAGCATCGCAAAACCATGCAACGAAAACTTTCCAACAGAATCCCCTACGTGCCTTAATACAGGACAGCAGGCTGCCACCTTAACCATCTGGCCTGATGCTCAGGACATGTACACGTGCCTAAACATAGATTCTGTAAACATAAAATCTGACAGACATTAGAACAGCTCCAAGAAAAGGTAATGAGCATGTGAAACCTCATCCTAGGCTGGCTAGCCCACGCAGCGCCAATTGGGGCGCTCACCTTGGAGGTTCAGCTTCAAATCTCCTCAGATAAAGGACGCTGAACAGCATCCTAAGTGTCCTTCTCAGCCGGTGACTGCACCCACACCAGTGTTCCACAATATAGTCCTAATCCCTCGCTGGTTTTAAAGAGAAAAGGTTTTCACCCAGTCTCTAGGGGATGTTTCAAGGGTATGAAGGGGAAGAAAAGGCTGTGTATTAATTATGTCCTATCCAAGAGCAGAATTTCCTATTAACTTCTGCAGATAACTCACTGACACTGTCCCACATTTTTACAGCACCCAAAGCTCCCCATGAGAAATATATGGAGCCTACAGACTGCTTTGATACTCTGAAAGACTCTTCCATATTTAACTATGATAACACTTTAATCTTTGCATAGCTGAATTTTTCCATAAGGATTTCTAAATTTTTCCTTTGGCCATATTTCTGGCAAACTAAATAAGTCCAGAGCAACATGAAAGTATCACAGTGTTTCTGCCTGTTCAATATTTTATTTTATGTAAAATATTGTAAAATGTACATTAAAAAAGTAATTGTTCAGGGCCACATTAACACTAAAGTTACTTTGTATAGAGAGAGCTTTTCCAAGTGGCATTTATATGAAAAAGTTGTGTCAGAAAGAAAATGAAAAGATCAGTTCAACAACTGAAACATATTAAGATGTTCACTACCCCAGGAGCTCTTTTGCAGGTCAGTTTGTGCAGCTCCAAGAAAGGCACAAACGTTCTCTGCCCATACTGTGCAGGAAGCGTTGCTCCATGGCAAACTCTGCAGTCCCCATTCCTGGATGACAATGATGGCCAGATCCTGGCTGCATGTCAGGAAGAAAACTGTGCACTGGCTCCCTTCATGTCCAGATTTGTTTCGGAAGGAAGGGTTTGTTTGTTCCAATAGGTAGTATCACTTGTTTACCAGAGAGCCAGGATAAAGACACGGATCAGACCTGCTCTTTCTTCTGGACATACAGCACCACTAAATATCCTTTCATCATTCAGTTACTGATTTATCTAGGTTTATATGTCTGTTTGCACATGTAGCTGTACAATCTCACCAAAAGGGAGACCAGTTGCAGAAAGCCATTTTCTCCTGTAGCTATAGGGGAAGGTGTTGTTATGCAAGCAGTATCCAAAGCAGTCCATTAGTCTTCAAGGTATACCCGAAACCCAATTAAGGGATAAAATGGGAATAGTTAAGAAACTGTTCCAGGAGATTTCTGCAGAATTACTATTGCTCTGAATGTTGGTGACAATGTTTGCTTCCCTATTGATCCGAAGTGTTATAAGACATTTTCTAAAATACCCACAAAGGAGCTGTTTTTAAATGTGTTTGTAAATTGTGCCTTGCTCAGGTGGTTAAAGATGCTGCCTTTGGTTTCGGACTTCAACTTTTTGGCTGGTAAAATAAAGAAGGTATCGCAGAGGTAGATAGGAAAATTCATTACAAAGTAAGTTGATTGCTGATTAGTCACAGAAACCTGACAGCTTTTGGGCTCCTCTTTCTGAAAGTGACTCTGAACAGAAAGTCTTTTATTCCATTTATTGGTGTTTCAGACAGGCACTGCATCCCGTCGTGCACCAGCAGAAGGGCTGGCTCTGACCACCTCTGGCACAAGACAGGAGCTGGGACACCTTCACTAGACCAGGTTGCTCAAAGCCCCATCCACCTGAACACTGCCAGGGATGGGGCAGCCACAGCTTCTCTGGGCACCCTGTGCCAGCGCCTCAGCACCCTCACAGTATAGAACTTCTGCCTAATATGTAACCTAAATCTACCCTCTTTCAGTTTAAAGCTTGTCCTGTCACTACATGTCTCCATGGAAATACCTTTGAGTCCCAGGAAGGACACTGCTCTCTTAAGCTACTTTCGGAGCTGCCTCTCTCGCCTAGTGGCTGAAACTGCTATGTCCTGTTCCAGAAGGGACAGCAAGCACCACCACTGGCAGAACAGTGCGAACAGTGCCAGGCAGGCCAACCGCATTGCTGTGATGCTGAAGATGCCCAAGGAAACATACCAGACTCTCTAGCAACAGTGTACTTGGTTTGACAATATCAGCAACAGGTTTTGCAGGGGGAATATCCTTGCAGCAGATATTGAGGTCTGAGTTTAATACAAGACATAACACTCAAACTTGTTTTCTCAGGGTCATTTATTGATACAAATAACACCAATCCCAACTGCGTCCTGCTACACCACTGCGTTTTACCCTTGTGTGAATTCAGTTAAGTATCATGTACCTGATAAGGCCAGCACACCAGTTCATGTCTCAAGAGCCCTCCTCCAGCATATAGCAGCACAAGGACTCGACAGTGCAGCCACTATAAAGGAACATATGGTGTATGCTAAATCATGAGTACGGTTGGATTCTTACATCACCATTCACTTACATTAATCAAGCTAAACATGGGGAATTCCAGTTGCCAGTAAGTCAACAAAGGTTAGATGAGATGCAGAAGACCAGAAGAAATACACTGCATATTTTCAGACTTTTAGGATCATTGCATATTCTAATTTTTTTACTTTCATGTCATGCCTTATCTCTGCCGTCAAACTACAGAAGAGTATTTTGTTGACAAAATGGTTTCAAAGTCTGTGCTAACAGCCTAAGCTCTTCCTTCTTTCTCTTCCAGGTGGCTGCTTTGGTTTCATGTGGTGCAGCGTGCTGCTGTTGTGTTTATCTAACAGGGCAGCTTCAGATGCCTAGTGCTCTCAATGTCTTTGTCTCACTATACACGCAGACACACTGCCAGGGAAATGGAACCTTGAACAAGTCACAGAATTTCTGAAATACAGATCACACATAAGCCACTTGCTAAAGTAAATCATACCCTGGCAACTTAATGTCTCGCAGTAATGAGAGAATGCAAAGATATCACTAGTGACAATTGATCATGCTACTACAGTCTTCATGAGAAACTAGATAAAATGGAAGTGTGTCTTGTCCATTAGTAGAGAAACATCCCCAAAAGCAAATATAGCAGAAAATACCCTAAATAAATTGACTGGACCTTTTAATGGGATAAACCAAGTTAGATTTGATCCTAAAATTAGATTGTTTATTATACTTGGGACTTCTGAAAACATTTAGCTTAAAACCCAAAACTTCCAGCCTTTGCAAAGAGATTTGTTCCACTATGGAACATTGGTTGGATATACTGACATGAAAGAAAAATGGTGTAGAAGGCAGCCACAAACAAAAGAAAAACTTCACGCTCCGCAGTGTTCTGAAGACAAAAGAAAGGTGTCAGGAATAAAGAATCGGCAGCTGAATTATTTTGTGCAACGTATATTTTTCATCTGAAAGTTCTATGGTGTCTTTAAGAGTGTTGTTAAAATCATTCTTTTAAATAAGATTTTCAGACTCACACTGCTTTTTCCTAATGCAGCAACTGAGGAAGATGAGTGAGCAGCACAAAAGGAAGGAAAACTGAAAAAAATTCCACTAATTCCTACCACTGAAGAAAAATGAGTATAGAGACATAATGTCTGTTTCATATCAAACAATCTACTTTCTCCCTTGCACAATGAGGTCATTTGTGACTGGAATAAGTGGCATCTGACACCAAACCAGGTGGGAATAGTTTTGATCATGGGAATAGGTTAAGTGCATGTGGTGAATATACACAAATCATTCAGGTCCACACTTCAAGTCCATGTCACGTAACCTGCATCACACGTGGGTAACATCGTTATGTTGTGTCATACTTTCCTATGGCAGTCACCAGTCAGGGCCTGGGGCCACTGTGATGTAATCTGGATAGGCAAAAAGAAAAAGTTGGCCAGGGACCCTCTGCTGAAAAGTTCTGATTAAGCCTATTTAATGCTTAAACCTTTTTTAGAGGCAGAAGAATTAGCTTTAAACCAGAAAGTCTTGCACATGTTCAAGCAAAGTTAAAACCAGGGAGTTCCCACTGCAAAACTGAAATCTCCTCATGTGGCACGAATGAGACAGCAGAGCAGGTAAACACACATTTAAAATAGTTTTGTGAAAAGTCTTTTCATGAAGCAGATTATATAAAGAATAAACCTGAAGGACCCTAATGATTTATTTTACCTCTAGGGCTCTTACTGCAGAATCTTAGACCCCTCGATTCACTAAATCATATATATAAATTGAAATTCTTTCAGTGTTTTCCTGAATTTTGTTTACATTCACTACAGATACATATGTGCTTTGTTCTTCACAATCTATAATCTCGTTTTTGGAGATTACAGGAAAATGAATTTCCAACCTTATGCTCTGTGGCACTCACTCTGTTAAGTATAAAAATGGTTGTGCCATAAGATATGTATCATCATTATGATTTCACCAAGACAGAAAACGTTATAATGGACAAGTTTTTCATCTAGAGCTGCCCTGAGACGGGGATGTTTGCATCACAATTTTGAACCGAAGCCTAATTTCCATAATCATTATGACTTACTCAGTCAGACACCATTTCTAACACATTATGGTCTGGAGATAGCTCATGAGATGCTATAGTGGCAACCCTGGACCACTCCTTGTGTGTGTGTGGTGCGTACGGGGTGTATGTATGTTGGTGGGGCAGAGCCACTCGAGCCACAGCGAGCCTTCTCTTCCCTGTGTGTGCATCACTGCACAGGGTGACATCCCACACCTGATGGGGCAATTGTGCTTCTGGAGCAATAGGAGCCAGGCTGCTTCTGTGGGCCTTAACATACACTGTAAACATTCAGCTGGGTCGTGCCTGGATGGTTAGCCCATGCTGAAGGTCATCTTATTGTTTCCATCTCCATGCCAGCATGCCTGCCCTTCTGATTACAGACCTTACAGTAACCCTTCCATCTGGTAAGCCACAAAAATGGAATATGGTTTCCCAAGCCCTGATTCACTGGGGCAATCGTCACTGTTGCAGATTTTCCCACTGAAACCATCAGATCTATTCTCATGATTGAAGGTCATACTAAAAGATTGAGGCAACTGGAGTCTTTTAATATCTGACAGTTCAGAAGGCACTCAAAACGCTGCGAGATCACTGCTAAAATACTGCTTACAAGGGAACTACTGCACGCAGCAGGAAGCAACAAAACCAGTGAAGGAGATGAGTATACAAAAGAAAAGACAAAAGTACACATCTCCTAAGGCACAATTAAATCTACACAAAGGCAGATGACAATGCCTTGAACTTCTGTCCTTGCGAATCAAGTGCATTCTAAGTGATACAATTGGCTGGCTGCAAATCGGGAAACAGTAGATGGTAGCTGCCAAGGTTTGTTGTTTTAATGGAAAAACACTGTAAAGAGATTTCAAACGGTGGCACACTGTCTAGGCTCCTTTTGTACAGAGTTGCTTTGTGAACATCTTGCAAAAGATGGCAACACGTTTCAGCTTTGAGTCAGAACACTGGGAGAAACGCCAGGCTAGCCCAAACTGATCTGGTTACCTGCATGACTTCCAGCAGATGTCTTAGCAGTGCAGACGCTGCTAAGGTGCATGTAAAGAATGGGACGTGACTACACTACACATTAATGAGCAGGAAAATGGCCCATTCCATACATATACACATAAAAATACATAAAAAGGATCATTCGAAGGGCGTTACTGGGATTGCTAACTGCATCACTAACCTGACAGCCCTCCTCTTTAAAGTGAGTTTGGCATCCCCTCCCAAACATCTCCAGTGCATCATCTGCTGTGTCTCCCTCCTCTCCTTGATGACTTCTAAAACCTGGAGCCAATCCCAGCATTCATTACCTAACTGCAGTTTCTGTAAGCAATTTCTTCTGGTGCTTGCCCTGCTCCATCCCTCTTCCTGCCTCTCTGCCCCCTCACAGACATCTCAACCCCCTGGGTTCATTTTTTATGCCCTGTTTCCCCTGTTCCCCAACTGGTTCCTTCTTTTGGGAAACTCAGCACTCTGTACTGCTCCAGAAACTTGTTCAGCTTCTCCTCCTTGGCAATGGCCGGGGCAGCCATCATCTGAGGAAGAGCAAGCAGATGAGGCTGGTCCTTCTGCCCCTTCCAGCCAGTGTGGCAGGCAGCATCTGCTGTCACCGGGACGAGGGCACTCACACTGTTGAAGGTACTGAAATAGCGTAAGAGTTGTGCTGTGCTCCCCAGCATCCAGCATCCCACTTGCACTGTGCTATGAACTCTCAGCACAGACTACTACTGTACTGAAGCTGGCAAAGCAGCTGTTGCTCTGGCCCATAAGAAAGGCATACTTGAACTGCTGAGAATAACTGTGGGGACCCAGAGGCAGTTAAATTCCTCACGTCCAAATGACTGTAGCACTTCTTCTTTCAAGGAGACTCCAAGAAAGAGCTGTGGGGACGCTTTGCAGTGGGAAAGATGCTCTCCTTCCCCACTGCCTTTATGGCTACTTTGGTACCTCCCAGGGTAAGCAAGGCTGCTGCAGGTCTCCTGGTGAGGGAGCAGGACTGGTTCTGGCTCCTTCTCAGCTATTTGACAGGTTGCCAAATATTCCCTCAGGAATCCAAGAGAAGTAAGTTGAAATGAAGTGCTATAAATGCATAACAGCATAGAATTTTATCAGGTAAAGGCAGAGCATTTTGTATAGCCAAGGGGCTTTCTTCCTCCCAGATTTCAAAGGTCTCCTGTGAACAAAAGCAGTAGCAAGATGCTTAAAGAAAGGTTATACTCATTTAAAATGTAGGCTTAAGAAACTTTGCTAGAGGAGCCCCCTGGCTCCCACTAAGATTCTAAATATACTATTTTTTGTGTGTGAATTTTACACGTTTTTGTTAAAAGAAAGATCACATTGTGAGTGCTGGGTTTTTACGTTTCTGAAAGTAGTAGATTCCAGAGATGCAAATTCTTCTTTCAAAATATACCAACTATACAATTTTTTGCCTGAAGGATCAGCATCCATGGCTGTTTCCAGCTGATAGCTACAGATCAGTGCTGTTTGAACATCATCTGATCTACTGAGATGGTACTAAGTGAACACAGTTGATGGTTTGTGGAGTTCTAGTTGTCTGCTCCAGTTGAAAGCTAGTTGTCTGCTTCACTGGAGATATAAGCTGAAACAGCTGATCAAGAATGAGATTTTATTTGAATAGTTAAACACTGTCTTCATCTGAGCATTAACTAATTTGCATGGCAAAATTCCAATTTACCATCTATCACTTAAATGACAGCTTGTGAAACAGTAGTTCAGCATTCTTCACTTGCAGCATTAGATTTCTATTCAAATCGGGAGGGGAAACATATGTGGAGTGTGTGTGCTGGGGGCAGGCATTGTAAAACACATGCAGAATGCATACCTAACACCAAAAGCATTAGATAGAAAATACAGAATATAAACATGGAAATTGCTCTGTTTTATTAACAAAAAAAAGGGCAAGGAAAAAACCCCAACAAAACCCCCCAAAAAACAACTGTTTTGATTGAACAGAAACAATCAGCCACGTTAAAATCTGGTCATGATCCATAGGACCAGAGATATGTGGAAGATCTAAATCAATGCCCTTGAGCTCAATGGCAGCATCCCACTGAGTTGTTCTTTAGAAACTACAAATGTGGCACGAAGAAAAAGATCCACCCGTTTTCCTGGAACGCAAAAAGCATTGTGCTTGTTCCTTGGTTTGGGGTAGCTAAAGCACCCAGTCACAACGAAGCTATTCCTAGGTAAAACACTGATTAAGAGCTAATCCAGTATCTGTCATCGCGCATTGGCCTGTTGATGTTACCCATGTGTACAGGGCCCAGAAACCTGATAGAACTCCTATCTGAAAACATTATCTATTTGGGGAGTACTGTTACAAAGTCAGCGTGTTTTAAGCCTGTAACGTGACAGTTTAAAATAGGAGGAATTTCAGGAAGCAGGAGCAACTGTGACCGAAGCACTGTTGCATGCAGACTATTAGTGCAGAGCTGCTGGACACCCCTTTGAGGCCTGAGCACCGCCAGAAGGTTAACGCAGCCTCCCGTCTGTCAACACAAGTTTAGAATCATGGAGTCATAAATGGTTAGGGTTGGAAAGGACCTTAAGATCATTGACTTCAGGGAGGATTTAAGTTGTTATTTTTGCTGTAGGGATAATCTAAATATATTACTGCTATGTTCCATCTCAAGGTTAAGCAATGCAAACAAAATTCCCTCTGAAACAAACACACATCCTCATCACTATCCCAAGTGCTTCTGCTCCCTTGTACATCCCATGGCTCCTGTGACATACCTCGATGTCACGCTGTAATGGCGTTCATGGTATGGTACAGTTCTCACTTTACTTCAAGAAGAAACCTGCAGGAAATAGCTTTGATAGGTTTGTGCACTGTAGGGATACCATGGGAAGCCAAGCAGAGTGGTCAGCAGGCTCTATGGGAGCACAGACACAACCACTCTGCATCACTCGACCCCAAGGACAGGGAATCGCTGGTCCTGGATGCAGTTACCAGATCCTCTGGCACACTTTGCACATCAAGGTAGTATATCCCCTCTTTTTTATACAAGTCACAAGCATGAGCCTCCCCAAGAGACTTTTTGGGTGTAAATAAAAGCAGCCGTTCCACAAACCAGCTCCCAAGTACTGAAGCAAGACCTCTTTGGTTACTTTTGCAGGTGCTCAGCATCCTGCAGGAGGTGGAAACAAATCCGCTTTTATTCCTGGAAAGCCAAACAAGTTTAAATACTCTGGTACCCATTTCCAGGCAGCTCACCTCTGTACCCTGGCTCCTGCTCTGAGGAGAGCCACAGCTTTCCACCGGCGTGCCCTGTGTGGCAGCTCCACCACGTGCTGCCACCATTGTGGTGTAACAGGGCTGTTGGTGCTGCCATATGGGAGCGCTCTAGAAACTTGTTGCCATGTTTAACATGTTTACACATTACGGTGCCACTGATCTTTTAAAACAGAGGACAAAATGACCTTTTAGCCATTGTCATAAAGAATTAAATACATTACTTTACAAAACTCACCTCTGCACAAAACCTAACCTGAAATTACGGATGCGAGTCACAATCCAAGTTACGTTTTGCCAGACAACACAGGATGATCCACTTTTTCCCCATTTTGTATGGCAGATGCTGAATTTGGCCTTGTACTTATTTTAATGTGTGAATCCTCCCCGCGCCATCCACACAGGTAGATCATTGTGAGGAACTGTGCAATTACCTTGTGCTACTACTGCAGTAGGAAAGTTCTGTTTTGTGTGTGTGCATGCTGGAATGAATCTGCTTCCAGTAAGACATATAGTAGAAAACATTAAAAACATGTGTGAGAAAAATCAGACCTTAAAGCCTGTGGTCACATTTTGGCCTTTTCACTCTTGTGAGACACATTTGGAGAGGAAATTAAAAAGCTGAAACCACATACACACAGATGAGAGAAAAATGAGTTTAGATGTAAACATACGACCCTCAAAAAACAGATGGGAAAAAGCGTACCACCCCTTTATTTGCCTCTGTGAATTTAACCATTACTTATGATTAAACAAGTAATCACAAAAACACACAGAACGTGCACCCTGTTGAGATGCTCTTAATGCATTGGGAAGACTCTTGTGTTCTGTAGGCTGTTTGCTTACAAAGAGAAACTGCTGGTGCTCCGGGCTTTTCCCAGAGGAGATGGGCGTTTTGCCAGTGTTTCATTTTCAAGTGCCACTGTTCACCTAGGGCTTTAGCAAGAAAGCTTTTGCTTATTTATTACTAATCCTAGCCTAAGTAATGATAATTGGTAATCCCTTTCCATTTTAAAACAGATTTATCAGGCAGCGACACCAAACACAATGTCCCCCAAACCTCTGGCTTTTTTTTTCCCATTTAATAGGTAATTCTATAATTCACACATCCATGGATTGCTTTATTGGTTCATGAAGCCTGCTTCTATAAGCATTCCTTTGACAAAATATTAATCCTACTCAGGTTGTGAGGACTTTTTTCAACATGCTTTCATTAGGTTTAGTCTTGACAACACAGTAACAGAGAGGAACGGTGTTTATTGCATACTTTATCCACCTGCTTGTGAATCTTTGTAAAATGCTGGTGTATTCATACATCATATTATTCAGATATTGTATTAGACAGAAGATTATTTTTAAATCAGTAATACAGCTTTTTTTGATAATGTAATGTCACATCTTCCTTTTTGTTCATGATTTGGTATAAATTCATGCTACAGTCTTGACTGAAATCAGGTTGAGAGACTCAGTATAATCCTTGTTCTCGACACCAGTGTAGTTTGGTGTAATTGTCTGTGCTTGGTCATGAGTTGCTTAAACCAAACAAGATGCCAGGTGCTATTTTACACAATATAAAAACCCCTGATCCCTCCATTTTGAATATTAATGTTCTATTATTGGTAAGTGATGCTGTAAACATCAGGTGGCCAACACTCTAACTTTGCAAGCCCTCCATACAATGCTGCCAGTCTGTAATGTACTCTATGAAACAACTTACCTATCATTTGGTGCAGCTATCTAGAAAAGAAGCTGACAAAGAATCTTTCTACCAACGTCTATACAATGTTTTAGCAGATTATTTAAATACTTCGTGGAAATAGAGCTTTCCTTGTGAAATCTCTGCATTCCTAGACAGCAGTGCCAGGAGACCAAAGCACCCCAGAGACAGTCAGTGCAATTTCGTGGGTCTAGTCTACACAGAAACCATAATCTCATGCTGGAAAGGGGAATACAAGAATATGGCAGCTCTATCCAGGAATTTATCTTGTTGATCCTTGCACCAGGAACGAGGGTTACCTTGCAACATCCAAGCAACCAAAACCAAAAGATGAAACATTTCCATAACTTACAGGAATTGACACAAACCCCACAAAATCGGGAAGGGGAAGCAGTGAAGGTAAAAAAAAGAAAGATCTGGCACATGGGACAAAGAGAGGGAGATCCAAACAGCTGCCTTGTTTCCAGACCCCTGACTGCCTCTTAGGCCCCTCAAAAGCCAGTACTTTCCTCCCCTCCTCATTCTATAGGGTTACCCCAGCTGCCCCTCTGCAAGCAGCGTGACGGAAAGGAGAAGCTGCTTTGAGGTATTCCAACCATATCCAGCCTTACAGACGGCGAAAGGCACCAGAGAAGTTGTCACGGGCCTGCAGAAGCCACGTTTTTGTTCCAGGAAAAGAACAGCAACTTTCTCCAAACCCTCAGCAGGGCATAGGCTTAAAATAAAACAAGACCAAAACCTGGCATTTGCTGCCTCAGTGTCACACAGGACGCAGAGAAGCTCGGACTGACTTCACCCATCCCCAAGAAAGGCAAGTGAGCAGTTAGTACATAGGAGTACCCAAGGAGTACCCAAAACCATGTAGGTTGTCCCCATAACTCCTCTGCTCAGTGGATGGCCATGGTCATGGTCCTTTCAGAGACCTGACTGTCACGTGGGCACCGGTTCAAATAAAAGCTGTGCCCCACAATGGGGATAATTTGCCTGCTGATTCTCCAAACAATGTCAGGAGATGACTTTCAGCTGCACTTGAGACCACCTGGATTGAAACGTGATCCTCATCTGCTCTCCTTTATGGTTAAACCAGTAGACTAAACCATGCTGGTAAGGTATATTATCTTTGCAAAAATGCACTTCCTTTTCAATTACATTTAATTTCCACTTCATCTTTCCCTTATATTTATTCCACAAACAAGCCATTGTGTTATTAATGATACAAAGTTCCCCAAATCCATATGTCTTATGGATTTTATGTCAAAGTGGACTCATAATACTTTAATGAGGAAAAAAAATACTATTTTCCTGTACTCACATCTTATGCTACCCAGCCAATAGGCCTGTGAGCAGTTCTAAATCTTTCTGTAACAGCACCATGGAGATTACAGAAAATAAATAGGCATTGCCAGCTTCCTCTGCCCCTCACCCCTCGAAAGGATTAATGCTTTCTTACAAGACCTTCTTAAAGAACTAGTATATTTGTAGCAAATGGTTAGTTCCTCTACACCTACATACAGGTGCAGATAATCCTTTAACATCTTGCAACAAGCAGAAATGAGGTAGGTGAAAAAACAGGGCTATCAGTCACTTCAGCAGTCAAGGGATTTTGATTCGCCTCTTTCTTCTGTAGACGTCTAGTTTGCCATGTGCATGCTCAGAGATTTAGCTATTCACAGATTAGAATGACATATTTAAAATAGTGAAATTCACATTAGCAATGCAGATGGAGGAACAAATGATCTTGGAAAATTAGACAGTGGAAAATCTGATATTGGAGAGTAGCGTGAGAGCTGGAAATCCTAGACAAAGCACAGATAAGGGTATTAGAGAGGAGGCAGAAAGGGAAAGCAGAAAGACATATGGTAGAAAAAGAAGGAAAAACTGTGATGAAGACTGAAAGACAGAGTAAAGGACCTGAGGAAGAGCTAAAGTGAAAAGATGAAGATTAGCAGCTAATAGAAACATTAAAATGTTCAGAAACAGCATTTCATTGACACTAATGACAAGAAATGTATTATTGTGTACAAACTTGATGCCATTTTTTCATAGAATAACTTTCTTGGGCTGTTGTGCCCCCACTCTTCCAGTTGTGCCAATCACTTGCTGTTAGATTAAGATGCCGAAGTGCCTGTTCATAGCATTAAGTTTGAGCTCTATTACACACATGAGCGATGCACAGAAAGTGCTTCAATGACTGCTTATGAGATCAGAAATTTTTGTAAAGAGGAGGGTAAGACTGGGGAGGGGGAGAGGAGGGATAAGGGGAAAATCCCAGAGGAAAAAAAGGAGATATATTCAAGAGGCATCAGTCTTGAAATCAGAAGCTTATTAATCATAAGCTTATTTCCAGTCTGTGTGGAAATTTACCGTATGTGACAGCTCCTCAGCCTTGGAGGCCGATTAGAACTGTTTTCCAACTACAAGTCTAAATTACCACCAGGAAGCCTCAGCATTTTCAGCAAAGTTTGATGAACTGGTTACCCTTTAACAGCAGTGTTTTGTGCATTAAATTGCAACTGGCCTGCTATTTTTCGTGTATCACTGCTGACAGATGAGCCCGATTATCATCCTAGATCCAGCTTGTTCATGTTCATTTGGGCAACAAAGATAGCAACTGAACTGAAAGAAATTTCTAGGAAAAGTAATTGAAGACAGGTTAAGAATGTCAATAGATTTTCCTGGAAATCGGCCCACAAAGCATATTGTTTACATATCCACCTCCATCCAGAAGTTTGAAGGGATATCCCAGGATGCCCGCTGTTAGTATTTTAGCCCTGTGGTGGCCAGGTTTCTCACAAAGCTTCTAGATGCTCTAGGCCAAGATCAATTTGTCAATGCCATGTTGTATGATGATTTATGACTCTAGCTGAGCGAGGATGCTGGCTACGTTCTGTCTCTCCCTAACTAGCTGTGTTGAACTGAAGCCATCCCAAATCACTTGCTGGCTACATGGATGCACGCTCAGAGAGGCTGAAGTTGTTTATTGAATTCCCAGGTACAATCAGCACCAGTAAGTTTTGTAGTTGAGGGAAAATTTTGGAAGAGAGAGTATGAATCTGTTCGAAGCTGCATTGCGCTTTAGTAAATAATATAAGCATATATTACATATATTACAAATGTTACAATCCAGACTGTAGGACATAAGAAACTTATGTGTAGTGGGGTCAAAAAAGAATGACAGAACAAAGAAGGTCCAAGTGTCTTGTATGAGCAGCATGGGATAAACGTTTTCTTAGTAATAGCATTTCTTATTTGGGACTGCTGTAGGTAAGATGGTGTTTAATGGGTATGAAAGCATAAGGGCTAGGTCCTGTCTGGCACTGAATTAATGCATCTATCAAACTGTTTTTCTGAAGGAAACCTCATTGTTTCTGACTAAGAGTTTTCCTTCCGAGGAGCTGTGAAGACTGACAAAAGATCCATGAAGAGAAAAAGGAAATACAGCTTCCTTTAGCAGAATTGGCCCATTGGTTTTGGGTTTGATGTGGTTTTTTGTTTTGGGGGGTCTTTTTGGTTTGTTTTTTTTTTTTTCCCCCAATGCAGCCATTCACAAGTGCTTCATCAGTAGGAATATGCTGATAATGTCTACACCTCAAGCAAGATGAACCTGAGTCTATAGTGGGGGAAAGGGAGGCAGGTAGAAAGCCAAAAAAAGAAGAGGAACAGAGACAAAAAAAGATGTTATTAGTGTTTCCTCCATATCACAGAACCTACCAGCAGGTCAAAGTTGTGATAATTTCATTTCAGAATAATAAAATCAATGCTGAAGAAAGATGAAACCGAGCTGCCGTGCCTGCTTCAGGTGTTATGATACCGTTATAGCACAATAGCCTTATTATTCACTGTAGCTCTTCCTAGCATGTCTTGACCACCTGTGACAAGGGCTTCTGAATCTGCACAGAGTCAAAACCTCAAATTGAATCTGGCAAACACGGAGTGTTTTGAGCTAACTCGTCCTCCCTTCACATGTACTCATCAGCAAGTGACCTACTCTTTTTGTGTCCCACACGACTCACATCCCTGTAGAATTGAAAGCTGGTAGTTACAAGGGCTGACATTCACCAGGTTTTATATACCAGGGAATTAACCTAAGAAGAATCTGACAAACAAAGATGTTGTAAATAGCATGAAAGACCCTTACTAAACCTGCACGCTGTACAAATGCAGAGGAAGAGTAAGTTACTCTAGTTTCAGAGGCTCTTGGTGGTGCACAGTTCCCATTGTATGAGTGCTATTAGAAGTGCAAGCACATAACTGCAGATATAATGTCAAAGTCATCCACATTGTAACAAGCTTTCAGATGCTCCATAATGAAGACTTCATCAGAGAGTGAAAATTATTGGCTCCCCCGTTGATGACTTTTACAAAACCCTTACAAGTAGAAAGTTTGCCAGCTGGATTAATCTTCCTGTGCACAGTCATTTATGAAGCTTTGAAATTTTCACCATTGGCAACAATGCTATAGCTGAAAAAACTCCAAGAATATCAGTTCAATGACAAACAATGGTCTGCTAAATAGAGACATGCTGTCCTGACAGCTCTGCTTCAGCTATATGGTATGATATGTGCCAGCGAAAGCAGAGAAGACATTTTGTAGCACCATAAAACTGCTTCCAAAAATGAGCACCCTGCAGCTATTAGCAACTGCGTGAGAATCACCAAATGTCAGCCTCATGCTCAACAGCATTCCATTTCATAAATGGATTTAAGAAAGTGAACAGCGTAAGATGCTTCAGAACACCCTTAAGACAATATTGAGTGTTTGAAGAAAAAAACCAGCACAACTGTTCACTGTAAGAAAAGGGGAGAATTTTGTGTCTCATTTTTGTTCCCTGGGACCAATTAGGAGCATTCTGTCACTAGTATTGTCAGCACTGGGAACGGTGTAAGAACAATAATCAATTGCACTGAGGACAGCCCCACATTGTTCTGGCAGTTAACATAAGCTTTTTAGGAAGTTTTCTTTTCTGAGACAAGTATTTACATTTACAGAAATTAAAAGATTAAAAAAAGGACAGCGGACAGAAGGCGCATTTCTGTGAACCGGATCCACGACGTGCTACAGAACAGGGAAGGAAAAAAATAGAAGAATCCTTTTTTTTGCCCCGTGTCCTGGTTTCAGCTGGGATAGAGTTAATTTTTTCTTAGTAGCTGGTACAGCACTGTGGTTTGGATTTAGTATGAAAATCATGCGGATAACACACTGGTGTTTTAGTTGTTGCTAAGCAGCGCTTACCCTAAGTCAAGGACTTTTCGGTTTCCCATGCTCTGCCAGTGAGGAGGGGCAGGAGAAGCTGGGAGGGAGCAGAGACAGGACTCCTGACCCAAACTGGCCAAAGGGGTATTCCATCCCACAGCACGTCATGCCCAGCACAGAAACTGGGGGGGGTTGATGTCACCAGGAAGGGATCGAGCACTGCTGCGATTGGGCTGGGTATTGGTCAGTAAGTAGTGAGCAACTGCATTATACATCACTGGTCTTTCTAGGGGTTTAGTCCTCTCTCTCTTTCACCTATTATTATTATTATTATTATTATTACTACT